>NC_056731.1:575451180-575518680 GCF_019279795.1 Protopterus annectens | reverse complement strand
TAAAGCCATGTAGAGGCTAACCAACTGTAAGAAGCTGTAACCAGAGGTCAGCAGTGCTTAGCACCATGCAAACCCATACACAACCACTCCAAACTGCTTTAATGTGCCTTTCTCCATCTGTATCCAATGGACATGTTCTGCCCTGGAAGCAAATGAATGTCCTTTGCAAGGGCTGGAACCAGGATCCTGCGCACACAGCCAATGTGAATTACCAATACACCATGGAAGATATATAGACAACGGACAGTAACACAAACATATCATACAGTGCAGTCATTCAGCAGTATAGGAATGTACCGTCAGATATGTCTGGACCACTGGTATTTGCAGACCTGGCCTTCATGTGTTTAGGTGTGTGAGCATGGCTGGTATGACCATTCAGTATGTTGTTGACTTACATTGCCATCATACCATCAGGTGTGTGAGCATGGCCAGTATGGCCAGCTGTATCGCATGTGTTACATGTCTAGGTAGTCTGTAATGTGGTGCTGACCTTTGTGTTGTACACTGACAGGTGGCATGCTGTGTCCACAGGGTATCCATCGGTCATGTGATATTGACTGTTGCTACATTTCTGCATAGCGGGGGGGCACACGACTGTATCTACATTCCTATACAGGAGGGGGGGCACACCTGACTGTTGGTATATGTGTACGTTGGATGGGGTGCACACCTGACACATGTACACATATGCTAGTACTGTACTGGTATGTCAAGCACTCCATTTCAGTGTGTAGACCTATCTATTGTGCTGGCTAGAGGTACTACAGATCTTATCCTTAATTACCAACATATTAGTTTCTGACTTCCTAGCCTTCAAAACCTACATCCAACTGCCTGGCCTGCTGTAGTCTGCCTGTGTGGGGTTGTGGGAGGGGTTACCCATAGGGCACATTCAAAGGCCATAGTTCAGCATTTGTTTGTGTCGGTCTACACCTATCCAGCTGGTTGAGACTTGTGTGGGCTGTATGGACACACATGATGCTCAGCCCATTACCCACAGTGGGTTATGACAACCTGTGTACTACTGGCTACTATGGTGACCCACGTATGTGCTACAGATGTCATGATGCCACTATGGACGTCTACTGTCTGCTGTCTTAAAATTCGGCCACCAAATTCCCTTGCATGCTCACATCCATACCATAGCTACAGGTACCAACACATTCTAATACAACTGCCAATTAGTAGGTTAATTGACTTACCTTGAGGGTGTGCCAGACCTGAGGATGGTGCTGGAGGGCTGCCTATGTTGGATGCACATAATGCACTCCCTGTACATGGCTGAGCACAGGTAGTGTCATGCTTGGCATCCCTTTTACTGTCTGTGCGAGTCAGATAGGGTGACATTCCCTGGGTCCCTACTCTGTCAGTGCATATGCTATGCATTGCCTCTTTGCCAAGGCCAGGTCATACTGGGCACGCCTCCTTCCACCTACTGGGTCCAGCTCAGATTGTTCCTCCTCTGAGTCACTCTGTGCCTGTACAGGCCTTGGCATTAGTGGGAGGCTGTATGGCCCTGCCCCATGCTGTTCCTGCTGCAGCTGTTTCCACAGGATCATATGGTGTAGCATAGCACATACCATAACAATTTGGGTGCATGTAGATGATGAATAATACAAGGCTCCACCGGATGTATCCAGACACCGAAACCATGACCCGAGCATCCCAAACACATGCTCTATTGTATGTCTGGCCTGTGCGTGTGCCTCATTATGGCATTGTTGTTCAAGTGTGTGTGCATTTCTGATGGATGTCATCAGCCACGGCTCCAATGGGTACCTAGCATCCCTCACTAGGTGACCGTAGGGGATGTCCATATTGGCAAAGCTATGGTACAGCTGTGCTAGATGCCATATATTGGAATTGTCATAGCTTCCAGGGCAGCCAGCACACACATTCAGTATAATGCCCTGGGCATCGCATACGACCTGGCAGTTGATGGAGGGGACGCCCCTGCGGTTAATGCAGGCCCTTCCCTGCTCATCAGGTGGTGCTTTGATGCATATGTGTGTGCAGGCTATAGCACCCACTACCCCAGGGTAGGCTGCCATTTGGTGGAAGAGGCGCATATTGCTGGTCAACACCTCACGTGTGTTGAGGAAATGTATGTGCTTACTGGCATGTGGTGACATGGCATCCGGAATTGGTGGAATAACCTGGATGCAGATGCCTGTGAGATCCCCATGATATCCTCAGTTGTGCTTTGGGAGGTACCTGTGGCTATTATACCTAGGCCTACACATACCTTGGTATCCACTGGGGTGGGTTCCCCTCGGCCAGTTTGATGTGTCAGGTGTGGCCGGCACAGCTCAACAATTTGCTGTAGGAGGTCTCTGTCCACCCTATAGTGCTCCACTATCTCCAGCTTATGTAGGCCCTGGTAGGTTACCCTGGGTCTGTACAGTTTTCTCTGTTTCCTCACTGAGGGTTGTTCGGCAGCA
This sequence comes from Protopterus annectens, assembly GCF_019279795.1. Taxonomy (NCBI): domain Eukaryota; kingdom Metazoa; phylum Chordata; order Ceratodontiformes; family Protopteridae; genus Protopterus; species Protopterus annectens. The sequence goes on along the minus strand of NC_056731.1, from coordinate 575,516,236 downwards.
TTCACATCCTCACCACCTTCAACCTCCTGCACATGTTGGTCTATGTTGCCTGCTGCAGCCCATCTCATTTCATAGGTTTGTTTGTTAAAATTTCCCCGCATGTATACACCAGTGGTGTAGAGTGTGGAAAAACCCGAGGGGAAGGTGCTTGCTCACTTTATCGTAGTGTTCTGGGCTGGGCTGGTCTGCTGGGCCTGTAATCTGCTGATTCTGATAAATATCACCTGTTTGCCCAGCTTGTTCACCTTGATTACTCTCCTGCTGCTGTTGTCCCTCCCAATTGCACTAGGCAGGTATAGATACACCCCTAGCTTAGGTATGCTAAGCTAGGAGCAATCCCGAGACACAGGGCTCCAGTCCACATACAGTATACCTGACACCCCCCATGATATCACCTATATTCGAGTCCTGCACCCAGCTATCTATACACATACACTCTTGGGACCTGCATCACACCCTGGGGATAAACGGGATTCACTATTTTCCACCTCGGTTGCATAGTATTGTCTTCTAATGCATAGTGACATGACCCATATTGAGCCTCCCCAAAAAATAACCACTGCTTACTGTCATGCAGACTCACACACAACTGGTTAAAAGTGCCTTACTATCACTGTATTCAATGTCCCTTGTCCTTCCCAGCAACAAAACAACCGTCCTCTGCATGGCTTGAAACCAAGACCCTGCACACCATAGACAATGTGCTTTACCATTAAGTCATGGCAGATATACATAATCTGAGGTTATCACGTACAGATCATCCAGCACAGGCATTCAACAGTATAGGACATGTATTCCATCATGTAGATTTCTGTGTGCTAATGTCCACACACACACACACACACACACACACGCATATATATATATATATATATATATATATATATATATATATATATATATATATATATATATATATATATATATATACACATACATATGCACACACATACGTAGATATAGGAAATATAACTCAACAGTCGAACCACGTGACACCAAAGCCTTAGGCAAGAATGAAAAGGAAACCACATGTGCCTCCTGCATTATGTACTGGTGTTAATATCAAGGCAAGTGTGTTTCTGTGCGTCACACGGGTTCAGACTGTATTCACGGTAAGATTAGGGTTGTTGACATTACTCAACAGACCTATTAGGTTCATAGGTTCATAGGTTCATAGGTTTATACTAGGCTATCTGCCCTAAGGCATTTATAAGCCTAGCCCAAATTTTTGTGGCTTACGCCACCCCTTATATGAAAAAATACTGTGCCCATTAGTTTGTTGTGCCTCTGTCCAGCAGTGACACAGAGATGATTCCCAGGATAAACCTACGATCTCCCATCCACAGGTCAAGATTTCTCTTGAACAGAGCCAGCGAGGTGCTCTGCCTCACATGGACCGGGATTTTATTCCACAGCATAGGGAGTCTCTGAGTGATAAATCTATCCCTCCAGCACGTCCTATTTATATCCGTACTAAGGTTTAAGTCGCTTGCTCTAGTGGTTTTGGTGGATTTGGATTTTTTGAGGTGGAGCATGTCCATTAATTCCGGGTTGGACATGGCCTTGTATGTCAGGCACATGTCACCTCTGAGCAGACGGTATGCAACTGAATAGAGCTGGAGTTTCTTCAATCTGGCAGCATATGACAGATTTTGGAGTCCCTTTATCCTTTTGGTGAGGAACTTTTGGGGTCTCTCCAATTGCTGCAGATGTCGGGTGCGATACATCCTGAATGGGGCATTGTACTCGATCATTGGTCTGATAAGTGAAGAGTACAGGGGAACAATGACCTCACTAGATCTGGATGTGAATCCCTTCATGATCAGGTGGGTAATGTAGAAGGTCTTTCTAACCACTTTAGCAATGTGAGTATCAAAAGAAAGGCCACTGTCAACCTGGGTCCCCAGGTCCCTGATAACCTCTTCTGTGCTTAGTGGATTGCCACCTATATGGTAGCTTGGGGTTTCCTTGTTTTTCCCGAAGGGTATGACTATACATTTTTTGGCGTTTAACTTCAGGCCATGGCTCTGGCACCAGCTATCTGTTTCCGTGAGTCCCTTCTGAAGGATATCCGTGTCCGATGCACTTTCCACTATGGCACCCAGTTTGCAGTCGTCTGCAAACTTTGTCAGCCAAAGTCCTCCCATGTTGGCCTGTACTTCTGAGAAGTAGATGCCGAACAATAGGGGGCCAAGGACCGAGCCCTGTGGGACACCACTTGTGACCGGCTTGGAGTCTGACATAGTGCCAGCAACTCTAAACCTGTGGGTTCTGTCCTTAAGCCAGTTTGCAACCCATCTTGTGACATATGGGTTTACATTTAAGCTGGTAAGTTTTTCTACAATACCCGAGTGGGGTATTGTGTCGAAGGCCTTTGCAAGGTCAAGGTAGGCTGTATGGACTGCCTTTCCCTCATCAATGGCCTTGGTGACTGTTTCAAAGAAGCCGACCAAGTTCAAAAGGCATGATCTGCCCTTGACGAAGCCAAACTGGGTCGGGTCCAATGTCTGCAAGTCCCCTATATCTTTGTTTATGAGCTCCATTATGATCCTCTCCATAGCTTTGCAGACTAGACTTGTTAAGCTTATGGGGCGGTAATTACCAGGGTCTGTAGAGGCACCGCCTTTGTGGAGTGGGACCACAGTTGCTGTACACCACTCCTTGGGCACGTATCCTGTGGTAAGGCTGAGATTAAACAGCTGCTTTATGTGCGGGTTTAATTCCTCATTTAGCTTGTGTAGCACACAGCCGGGGACACCATCCGGTCCCATTGATGCTGTGTTTTTAGCTTTAGAGAGCAGCTTTCACCTGCGCATTTGAGATGTCTGGGAGGCTACACTCTGCTGGGATATTTATCTTCCGTTTAGGGGGCGAGAGGTGAGTGAAGTTTGCACTGAACCTGTCTACCAGTATGTTGGCAATGTCTGTGGGTTCAGTGATTTTTGTATCATTTTGGACTAATTCTGAGCATATCTGGGAGTTTCCACCCAGGTTCCTAACATAGCTGAAAAAGGCCTTATGATTGTCCTTTGAATCCATGGCAATTTTTCTCTCAAAATTGGCCTTAGTTGATTTTATGAGTGCTCGTATTTTTTTACTAATAATGATCAGGGGTGACTTCCCTTTTATGGATTTTGTTCTATCATGTAATAGCTTTCTCCTCTTATTGTAAAGTTTGTTAATGGCTGGGGTCCACCAGACTGGATGTTTGCCCTTTGTGGAAAGAGTCTTGGTTTTATTTGGGATTGCCTGATCCATGCAGTCCTGGAGGTGTTCATAGATTGCTGAATGTATGGGTATGTCTTGCCAACCCAGTCTCTTGGCCGATTGTGACATTTATGGCCACTATATAGGAAAACAAGAAAACACACTCCTCAACACATCCAGTAGCTAGCCACTCACAGACACCAACACATAGGATATGACTGCTAAGCACACACACCTGTCATGCCTTGGAATAGAACACCTACCTGTCTATTCTATTACAGTACATCATTACACAGTTACAGAATGCGCTATCAACATAGGATATGACTGCTAAACACACACACCTGTCATGCCTTGGAATAGAACACCTACCTGTCTATTCTATCACAGTACATCATTACACAGTTACAGAATGCGCTACCAAGATTACTGGGACACAGCACTCCCAGAGGTGTACTTCTAGGTGGGTGACATCATCAGCAATGGCAAAGTCGGTGATAGGGATTGTATGGAGTGTGAGCAGTCTAAAAGCATTATTCTGTCCCCTGGCAGACGGAGACACACACAGTTGGCATGGCTGGGATTAGAACACTGACCTAACTAACTTATTACACTACAGCATTACGCAGTTACAGAACACTCTACCAAGATTACTGGGACGCAGCACTCCCAGAGGTGTACTTCTAGGTGGATGACATCATCAGCATTGGCAAAGATGGCGATAGGGATTGCATGGAGTGTAAGCAGTCTGAAAGCATATTTCTGTCCCCAGGCAGACGGAGACACACACACGCACACACAGTTGGCATGGCTGGGATAAGAACACCAACCTAACTACCTTATCACACTACAGCATTACGCAGTTACAGAACACACTACCAAGATTACTAGGACACAGCACTCCCAGAGGTGTACTTCTAGGTGGGTGACATCATCAGCATTGGCAAAGACGGTGATAGGGATTGTATGGAGTGTGAGCAGTCTAAAAGCATATTTCTGTCCTCAGGCAGAAGGAGACAAACATTCATGCCAGAGGTGGGATCAGAACAACTGCCTATCTACAGACCACTATTACAATACTACATAGATACGAGCCATGCCACAGACACTACACCTTTCAAGACTGTCAATATGACCTTCTAGGAATGCGGACATTGACATGGATGCTGGCAGTTACGATGTACATACCTGTGAACCTGTGTGTTCAATGTAGGAATCCATCCTGAAGTGGAGTATAGCCATCTGTTGACTGGACGACTACTATCGCTATACAGGGTTACAATGGCCATGCCCATACACATAGAGGTAAATAACCCACACAAGGTGTCACTGGGCATGCTCACAAAGTAGCACATGGCCGTTTGGAATGCACTCTGATTCTAAACACGGAAGGGCACAGTGGCAATGCTATTACAGTTAGACGTGAACAACACATTGTAATGGATTCCGGTGTCGATAGTTGTCATTGTTAGCAGGAATGCTGCACTACATATATCTGAAACCGGTCTTCTACACAATGTCTGCTGCTGTCGGTCACCTAAGATGTACCAATCTATACCTGGCACACTACTACCACCCGTGGTGATGTCCTGCCAGGAGTGGCTACTTCACCCATATAGTGCCATTCATAGTCGAATGTCCAGAGACCAGGTTAACACCCTGACACCTAGAGGACAAATGCATTGTACTTCTATGCTAAACAGTGCGAGAAGTGTAGCATTCGTAATCAAAGCTGCCCAATGTAGATCCAACAATGGGGAATACTGACATCTGTGCAGTGAGGAACACCAGGCTGAAAGCTCAGTTGTGCACAATAGCACTACCACCGTATACCTCGGAACCAGACATGTGGGCCATAACACAGGTACGGACCGCTCCAGGTGGTGGTGTCCCCACGTACATGAAGGCCACTCACATGCACTGACCAGTATACGTTCAAAAGGCATCACAGATTTGTCAGGTGCAGATCACAGTGTCAAAAGCTGCATTCTAGGATGTAGCCCTCAGACATCACCATGTCCTTGGACCAACAACACACATCCAGACATATGGTAGGACATATAATAGTACAACACCATGTGACCCATGACCAGTGGACTGTACCTAGCTCTACATCAACTGCGCAGACTACCCATGTACTGACACAGTTGCATCATGTGTTATGCAATGCAATGATACCACTGTTTGTAGCCAGGTTGGCTGTACATATGACAGGGGCTCTGGGTCATATACAGCAGTAACAGATTACTGTTGCTGTACACCAGTAAACACCCTCATGTTTGGATATGACATACATGTACCTGCTATGGATATGTACATGCCATACACACACATACAACGCATATGTATATAGCATAGCTGTTGCTGTCCTTTGTGCATACAGGTGGCTACAGCAATTACACACATGCACATGGAAGATAGGTCCATGGCTGTTGAATGCTAACAGTACATAAGGTGTGATACCAATGTTGACTGAGTTAACATTCCCTCTGTACTGGTTATCCATGACAACTATCATATCATACAACAGTCCATGTGTCATGTATGTCATCACACATGTCCACCAATTGCAATGCCTACAAACATGGCAAAATGACAGGAATGTAGGACCTACACACATGTACATGTAGTGGTGTGCTTTCAGCTACCCTGCGTGTGCAGTAGCTGATGTTTGCAGGTGAAGTGTGTCTTACTACAACGTGCAGTTGCAATGCAGCCCCATCATTGCCAACTGTATATGGTGATATGCTGACAGTACAGTAAGATGCACATCAGGTATGGACGGATGTGTGGACATAACTAAGTGGTGGGGCATCTTTGCAGATGGATGTTTGCTGAGGACAGCTCAAAATTGTGTCACAAGCAGTCCTACAATAAGATGTGCAAACACTAAACTATGGTTCTGTTAATTAAAGGGGAACACATACAACCTACACAGCGATCAGGGTGTCACTGACTGTAAATCACTTGACACCTGTAACGCTTAAGACCTCCCATGTGCATATATCAGCACAATTGCCAAAGGTAGCGTCGGTACACATTGCAATGCAGGCAATACTGCTGCATGTCTGTCATACATATCCTAAGATAGCAGGTGTTTGATTCACAGTACTGCCACGTGTGTTTGCTTGCGTGTCCATATATGTCACGTATGGTGGGGAATACATCCCAGTTGTTACTCACTCTCCTGTACACTGTTGTAGAGATTTGTACATACTGCATTGTAGAAAGAAAGACATAGGCAGTGGTGGGGTGTGTATCACACACATGTGTGCTATCTGTATGTACATAACATAGGTACATTCAATTGTGGACTCCACAGTGTGTGTGTGTGTGTGTGTGTGTGTGTGTGTGTGTGTGTGTGTGTGTGTGTGTGTGTGTGTGTGTGTGTGTATGTATGGCTGCCTGGTCTATGGAGTGAGGCTGTATGTTAGCATAGTGAACACATAGGACCCCTAACCCCTCCAGGTGATGCAATCTACTACCCTGTTGATGCCGTTGATCTTAGGCATTACTGACTACCTGTACTTGTGTATTCTCTGTGTCACATCATGTAGGTGCACAGCACTGTAATGGTGATTACCACATAGGCAGGGGTCCTCACCTCAACACTATCAAGTGTGTGTGTGTCTGTGTGTGCTACAGTGTCGTTGACTCCTTGAGTGTGGGCATGTTACTGTGTGTCTGAATACATGTGTGCAAATACCTGTGTGTGTGTGTGTGTGTGTGTGTGTGTGTGTGTGTGTGTATAGTTGTGCGTTCGCATCCTGTAATGTGAATGTGTATTACTGCTACATAGTGAAGCCTCACGCTATCAAGTGGCCTCTACTCTTGCCATCAGCTAGACTACTATGTAAACTTTCCACCCCATGTAACTGTACCTGTGATGTCACCCAGTATGGATGTCATGTCTCTAGCCACTGTAGCTTAGTACACAGCTCCCATGCTCCTGGATCAGTAGATGTGTAGACATCTTTGGAATGTCAGCCTTTCTAACACTGAGGTTGAGGCTACGAATAGCATGTCGGTATTGCCATACATACCTGTGAGTAGTCCACATTTACACATGGGAAACTAACTGCAAACACTGACACTCAACGGCACATGCAATTAGGCCTGAAGGAGGGAAGCAGGACATCATGACCAACATGCTGTTACTGTTGTTACCAAGATGCATACTGTGAACAGAAAACAATGCATTCTAAACCTATACTTCATGGTATGTCTGCTGCGTGTCAACAGTACACAACAATTGTAATCTACACCTATCTCCCTATTTTGTTCATCCTGTACATCAGACCATATGAGTATGTCCCTGCACCAATGTTGTGGATGACAGGGATGATGCACAGGTATCATCATATGCACAGGGTGATAATGTTTGCCAGGGGCCTAGGCTGTACCAGTGGATGACATCATGTGTGTGTGGGTTAGGGCCTGTGATCTAATTGGCCATGTGTGGTTGTTATGCATGTGTGTGTTGCGGTGCCCTACAGATGTATCTGGTGTGTGCGTATATGTGTGCACACAGTTCTGCCATGTGTCTGGCCTACACAGGGGTATTATTGACAGCTCCAGACTGTACAGACCAGGTTTTACAGCTCACAGTGTCCGGCCACAGCCATGTGACCTGTGCCTGCCAGGGGTTGCACGGGCATAACCAGGCAAAGGTGCAGATTGGGTACTGTCTGATGAAATATGTCCACTGGAACCATGTCCCTGTTGGGACCATCCACGGCCATGTGCACATGGCCTGCTGTGTCCTGGTGTGATCAGCGCAGCACCAGCTGCACTGCTGCTGCTACCGCCACTATGGGAGCAGCCATGTGAGGTAGCTCATTCATGTAGACCTGCACCAGGTGACGTAGTTGGCCTACGTCCACGTGCCCTATGCTTCACTTCTACCAGATGTTTCAGCACAGACAGCTCACGCTCGCAGATTGTCATGCCACGGTCAGGGATTCCAACCATGTCACCCAATCGTCTGTCCAAAACCTCAACAATCTGTTGTTGAGCATTTGCCATTGCCTGGATGTTGTTGTTTAAAGAACAGATAGCAGCCCTCTGAAGCCTCTGCCCTTCTCTGTTCTGCCATTCAGCACGTGCCTGTGCTGCCATTACAGTCTGAAACATGCATCTGGTGACACCAGCTGCTGCGCTCTGTCCTGCAGGGGCATATCGGCCAGAGGTCCTCCTATGAGCAGCACTGGCCACATGCCTGTGTGGGCCATCTCCAGTCATTTGCCTGACACCATGGTGTGAATACACAACTTTCATAGCCACCACACTTTCCTGTTCCAAGCTACCACATGCCAACTGTCCTTCATCTATGGCCACTGGTGATGGGGTATGTGTTGGCATGAGATCTGTGTGCGGGGATGAGGGGGATATAGGTGGAATGGCAACCAATGGCACAGTTTCAGCCCCTGACAACCCTGCCTGTGCCTCAAGCATATGTTTATCATCACTGCTAGAGTCTGTGGGGACACTGACATCAGATGGACCACAGGAGGGTAACACACCTACATCACCTGTGAGGACAGACAAAGACTTTACATTACAATACAGATACACACAAACACAGACACACACAGACACACAACATGCATGTGATATGACAGAAGGCATGCAACATGCATGTGATACAGCAGACAGCATGCAGTTCTGACAATAATAGTGGTAGTTATCATACATCCCTGGGTTGCACACAACAGCATGCATGTGTCATAGCAGAAGCCATGCATTTCACACAATCATGGTAGTAAGTTTGCATCCCTGTGTTACGCCATGTGGACCAGCACAGGTTAACAGTACACATGGCTGATGTGTGGCATATGACCTTGACATTAACATGTAGTATGACATGTAATCTGCTGACGTGTGCATTGACATGCATACATGTTTAACACAATGGTGTACTGTCACATATACCGTGGGGTAATGGTGTCACAATGTAGTGTTGTCTGTCCACCCTACAGATTAAATGCACATTTAGCAGATGTGCATGACCATTGCAGGGTATTATGAGGCATCTGTATTGCTATACAGTGTGAAGTACAGACACAGTGCATAGCCATGACTGTGTGCATACACAATACATATATACTGTGGAATGACCCACAATGCTGAGGTGTATACACACTAACCCATGATGTGGAATGTGTGACACAGGTCACTGAAGGCCATACTGATGACACCCCTGCACATCTTCAAACATATTTTAGCTGCCTGGCAACCATGTTCACACATGGCAGACTTGTCAATACACCATGTCCCACATGACATTTGTGTACCACACACATGAGGTGCATGGCTGACAGTGATGTCCAACAGCAGCAAGGGAAATGTACTGTATCTGTGCCCTGATGTGGTTGTCTTTGTATGTGGATGCTGTACAGGTGACTACTGTCATGCTGTGACACAGTCATGATGTTCAACACATCTTATGTAGTTGAATGATGTTATGCCTCCACAAGCTGTGCACAGGCCTGTAGGATGTCTAGTGTTCCACATCTGCAATATAACCATTCAACAAGGGCTATAGTTGGACCATGTGGAGCCAATGTACAACAGGGTGTACATACAAACACATCACATCTACTGTGTGTTGCTACATGGCCTCCATGGCCATGTGTGGACATGTGTTGGCCAAATGGTTATGATGGCTGTCTATCTCACATGTCTGTGTTGTCCCATATGCCATACACCCATAGATGTCATATACTCCACTGTCCACAGGGTTATGCAGACAAAGGGTTGTATGTTTGGTATGTGGGGTATGTTTTATGGGATAGTGAGACAATGTTGCAGCTGGCCCACTACATGTCATGGACATGTCAGATGGCACAACACAATGTGTGCACTCATAGCAGGGGCATAATCCACACCAGTGAATCCTGTGGGCTGCCCATACTCCAGCTCACTGTGTAGTACTGTTTTTGTACCCCACATGTTTAGTACATGTTCCTACATTGAATAACGCCTCCACCATTGTATGCACAGCTGTCCACACATCTAGCAATGACAGTTTGTGAGGTTTCATGTCGGTGTTTCACATAGTTTGTAAGTATTGCACATGGGTAGCCATTGTGATGGATTGCAGATGCGACCTGTATATTGTGACAGGACCATACATTATGTGTACATGTGTTAAATGGCCACATGGCAACTAGATCTGTGCATTAACATGCCTGATACTTATAACTGTCTCACCTGCAACAGGCTGCTGTCTTAGCGGAATGCCAGAGGTACCTATATAGGGGTGACACAGCAGTATGATCATTATCCATGCCTGTATGACAGCTACAGGGTGCAATTTGCATGTTAACACATTTGCCAGTGCAATAGGATATACTATAGAGTATGCACATGTGTGCATACACAGAGTAGCATACTATAGTATGTGGCATGTGTGTATACATGCCTTGCATATGATGTTACATTACATATTGTACAGTGACACATGCAACTATATGGGATATAATAGTTATATGTGCAGTAGTGACTTACCAGGCAACTCCAGGCTCGGTGGTTGAGAGACACCCATCTCCACGATGTCAGCTAAGGCTTGTGGATGCTGTTCTGCTGGTGTCCCCAGGTTGGCCAGTAGCTCCTCAGTATGTGTGAGGGGGGGCTGGGTTGGTGGCCCACCACTTGTTGCACCTTTTGCCCTAGTGATTGCATTCACACGCTGTTTTGCCCATCTGATTCGGTCTGTACAGTGTCTGCATACCTGCTGGTATGTACGGTTATGGCCAGCCACATCATTAACCCTCCTGCGAAGTTCCTGCCACAGGTCATCCCGCTGCTGTGCATCCTGTGGCACATGGCTAAACAGGACATCATAGTTCTCTTGGAGGTAAGGTATGAGGGCCTCATACTCCAAGCATGTATAGGCTGGTAGTCTTGCTTGCGGCATACCTGGAAGACATAATGATGGAGACAGGTCACAGTATCTCAGAGATGCACAGAGATACAGCTGCACATACATGTGTATCACATTTATTATGTATAAATAGTTGTTTTTGCAAATCTTCATGACACTGACACCACTGACATGTTTGTGTCACACACATATGACACTCAATGGGGCTTAAATATTATCACCATATATGTGTGTGTCACCTGATTACATTGCTCATACTCCATGTGGATGCTGCCTTGACGTGGGCATGTCTGTTTGTCTGTACTGGTGTTCTTACCTATCAGCACATGCCTGGATGTGTCCACATTAATGCTGTTGACCTTGATGCTGTGTATATGTCACATATAAACACTTACACTGCCTTAACGGACATGACCTGTGACACTGCAGACATGCACACGGAAGGTTTTACATGCATGTGTTTTGGCATATACATCTACACAGCACTGTACTGCAGTTCAGCATCCTGCCACATATCACCTGTGTTGCACATGTGATACACATGGGACACTGGCTAGCCTGATGGTATTTGCAGGGATGGTTATCAACTATAGCATGTACGGCCAAGGTCATCTAGTAGTCTGTATGTCCTGGGCCATGTATGAGCCTAGAATGTAAGGTTACCTAGCTGTAGCCAAGAGTTGTGTTTCCAGTGCCAGGTGAAGCAGTACCACATAACTGATCCACACGGTTAATGATACATCTACCATGCAGTCATCACACCATGTCTGACAGAGGTGAAATGTGCAGCTTTGCTGGACATGGATGCATAGTATGGCAGGAGTATGTAATGTGTATGGCACAAGGATCTGTCCAGCATGTGGCGATCCTTGTACTAGGAAGGTGGATGTCCATGACATATGTATTTGAAATCAGGATATGTACGTGTAGCATGTCCATCATCACAGTGTTGGACATGGCTTTATGCAGGGTAGGCATCATGCTACATAATGGTGATGAGGATTGTGAAGGCTGGTGTCGGCCATCCAAACATGGCCAATACCCCTTAAAGGTTATATGTGATTCGATATAAATCACTTGAGTGATGAGTATGGCTGAAAATGATCTCTATAGTCATGGATGGCACCATCATGACTAGGGTTGCCACTTATGACTATCTAAAAGGCTTGGTGATGTCACTATCTTAGGGAAGAAAACTGCATAGCAGCAACCCTTACACACAGTGTCGATTATGTTGACCGCTGCCTAGGTGGTAGTTCATGGGTACAGGGTTATTAACCTAGCAGTGACAATGCAATATGCAGCTGTCAGATTGTGCACATATGTCACACACCTCACCCACAAAGCCCCTTCTGTATGTTGTCCACAACATTGAGTCAGCTATTGCTCCTAGGTTATAGCCATTCACATACTTACATAGGCAGATGCCTCCCGTTTGTCTGCGTGGTATGGTCTACAATGAGGGGGAGTACAACAAATTAACTCTGTCTTACTGTAGCTGGCACTGGTGTGATATGCACATATTAATCAGACACCTTCTGTAGTGTTGGTTCTGTCAACAGTCCACTGGCAGAACACTCCTGTGACATACGAATATACATCTAGCATACTGAGTGTAGGTGGAACACAGTATGGGTGATGATGTCCTATGACCTGTCACAGGTATGATATGCAGTGTGAAATCATCCGTACTGTCATCTACATCTGTACTGCTGAAAACATATACATTGATTAAGGTTCATGGCCTTTCAGACCAGACTCAGCAGGGTAGTAGTGCAGTGCCTCCCATTATGAGTGGTGTCTCCACTTTGTGGGTTGTGATAACTATTGGTGTGCGCCATTCAGTTTTTTCACAGACTGACATGAAGCTGTGTTTTACATGATGTATATGTATAGAGCAAACTGTTTTGCCATACGTGTATGATACAACCAGGGATGTGGACAGGTCCCATGCAGCCTGAGTGCACCTTGTACCATCATAGTTATGGTTACAGGGGCTCTGTAGTGTACATGGATATATGATTGTGTACCTGTTGGGGGGCAGTGTGTTTATGTTATCCAATACCCTATCTGTATTACTTATTCATGCTCAGCACTTGTTCAGAACATGTAAGCACTACATGAGCTACTAATTACTACAGCACTCAATCCTCCTCATTACCTACAGGTAAACACTGTTTGTACTTACATTTCCCACTTGCTTAGAGCAAAACAGGTCTTGTACACACTTTCTTCACTTATCTAGAGGGAAATAGTTATATATACAGACATGTCCAAGTGTCAATTCCCAGTGTTCTCGCCTGTCTATATGATGAATATGGGCATCTTGAGGCAATATAGAAATTGTCTCGTGTACAGTCAATACTCCCCCCCTAACATCCAACACTACAACCTGTGGGAGATGCACATATCTAGCCATGCTGGAGGTAAAGCTCTCTCCAATCCAGACTGAACTTGACAATCATGTGGGGAAGTTAAACATTTGCACCACACCACACTCATCACATAGTCTCACTAAATCTCCACCACCACAGGCCACACATAGTAACACAACAACATTTGTGGAGCCTCTCAATACTACTCTGTCTAGGCAACAGAGAACTCCAAAGCAGAAATGCAGGCAGCCCCCATCCCCCAGTACAACACCAATGACTTATAGCCCACAGACTCAGTGTGCCCATCAACCACAGCCAATGGAGCAAAATAATGTGCCCAACACACTAGTCATAGGTGACTCTATAGGCGGTCACACTGATGTCACACTCACCAGGCTACACAAGGAGATACTTACTGTCAGCTGCCTGTCGGGTAACAGGATCCACAACATAACCTATGCACTCAGGTCACTCCTCAACAGGTACAATATGACTGTGTCATTGCCCATGTTAGTGTGAATGCCCTGAGATGTGCCTTCCTGGACTACATGTAAAGAGACATGGAATAGCTCTCCGATCTTGTAGCCCAGGCAGGTATCACCCTAGCCCTGAGTAGCATTCTACCATCATCCAGACTGATAACACAGTATAAGGACAAAATGATTTACTTCAACAATTGGCTATGCTTCTGGTGTCATTCCAAGGATATCCAGTATCTGTCTGCTTTGAAATGACATGTTCAACAGAACACGATGCTTTGGCACAGATGGCTTGCACCTGTTGGCCCTGGGATTCCAGATAATGGCTAAGGCTCTTGCTGATCCTATAGTGCCTGTTTTAGGCACAGTTCAAATAACATATTCATCACCATGACAGGAACAGGCAAGCAAAACCTGAGGGTAATGCTACTCAATGCTTGACATCTTAATCTCAAATGCACTCACCTGAGGCACTCCTTGTAATGGACCACTTTGATATATGTGCAGTGACTGGGACCTGCTTCTAGGCTCCTGAGAGCACCCCTGCACTACCAGGCTATTACTCATACCACACCTTTCAGTCATGTAACCAGGACCGGAACACCCACGGCGGAGGTGTGTCCATATTTCCTAAGGATATCCACACCTCCAGGCTAGTTGCTTAGCATAATGCATCAGAGGTTATCCAAGTGCAACTAACTCTTGCCATAACTGCTATATGGAAACGGATGTAGAAGAGTTTCCCATGCTCACTAAACCAGGGAATGGTGGTGGAATGAATACTTTTCGGGAGGCACAGACAAATCGTAAACGGAGTTGGAATGGACAGGGACAATACAAAGAGGGTTATACTAACCAGCGAACATTTAAAAGGGGTAAGTGGGACTAACATATCTAACGCAAATAGGGAACAAACAGACTGTAAGTATGTAGTCAATTTATTTGGTTATGAACTATCAGACTGTGAGTTAAATGTGTTGGATAAAGGGTTAAAGTATATACCTACAGTTTTACCCAGACTTTATGAACTGAAAGGTGATATTTTTTGTTTTAGTTGTAAATTAAACTTGATGGATATTTTTAAAAATAATGACAAGTATTTTGCAGGATGAAAGTGAAAGCGAAGAATCGATTGGTATGGATGATAGTTTTTATTCATGTTATTCTGATGAATGTGTAAATGCATATTGTGAGTTGGACACTAGTGGAGTAAAAGTAAAAAGTGATTTTATGCTTCCACAAAGGAATGAAAGTATAAAATATTTTAATAAATCACTTACCCACAATGTGGACAAGGAATTTCAAAAGTTTATTAAAAGTAAAAAGGAAGTTAAATATAATCTCACAAATTAAGAATGGAAATGTTTAATGAATTTGAGCCAAAAGGCTGAATTAATAGTTAAACCATCTGATAAAGGTGGGAAATTGGTTAGTTTAGATTATTTACAATATTTAACAATGTGTTACACACATTTAAACATGGAGGATGTTTAAGAAAAAATTAGTATGATAGAATATGAGGAAGCACAAAAGTAATATAAGGAATTGATATATAAAGGATATAGGTTACATTACTTTTCATATAAAGATGTAAAGAAAAAATTTAATATAAAAAATCCTAGAATGCCATGTTTTTAATGTATACCTAAAATACATATGAGTTTGAATAATCCTCCAGGGCGTCCCATAGTGTCAGCAAATAGCAGTTTTATGCAGAATATATCATGTTTTTTACATGAATATGTTACCAACAGTATTTAAACTGCCATCTCACATTCCAGAAGTGTTTGATTTATTAGAAAAAATAAAACATATATATTGGGAACATAATATGTATTTTCTGGTTATTGATGTAGTTTATATACTAAAATAAAAAATCACGCTGGAATACATGCAATAAAATATTACATGGGAGAGAGTCCAGTAGTAGAATTTATAGTGTATTTGATTGGAATGTGCTTAAAGAATAATATGTTTGAATTTAATGGCAGCTTGTATAGACAGCGTCAAGGTACAGCAACGGGGGTAGCGTTTGCCCCTAGTTATGCGAACATCTTCATGGGTTATTTTGAAAATGTGTATATATACTAATCAATTCTTTAAGAAATATGTGTGTAAATACTTTCGTTTTATTGATGATTTGATATTTATTTGTAAATGTGGGCAAGAACAAGTTAAAATGTTTTTAGATCAAATACAAGATAATAATATGGGAGTTAGATTTGATGGTTTACAAATAGGATGAGAAGAGAGTTATTTAGATGTAGTGTTATGAGGACAAGTGGGTGAATATATTAATTCTTGTATATACAGAAAATTTAAAGGTATAGGATCAATCTTGCATGGAGAAAGTTTTCACCCTCCACATACTATCAAGTCTATACCATATACTGAATTTAATAGAATTAAAAGATTGTGTAATGATCCAGTACAAGTAGAATGGGAATTAAGTCAAAGTTATGATAAATTCAGTTCAAGGGGGTATAAGGAAGTGGATTTGAGAGCTAGCCTAAATAAGGTTAAGAAAAATGTGAGACATGGGAAAGTTAAAAGTAGTGTACAGGAAAGTGAATGTATTTATTTTATTTCCACTTATTCCGTATTATCGGAAAAAATTGTGGAACAAGTAAAAGATAGTTGGAATGTGGTAAAAAGTAAGGTGGACTTTTTATATGATAAGAGAATGTGTTTCTCTTACAGAAGATGGGGAAGTATAAAAGATTTTATAGACCATAGTAAATTTAACATGCCAAAAGTGCAAATGGTGAAACAGGTGGAGAAATTGGGAACTGTAGCCTGTGGAAAATGCAGTATTTGTAAATCTATAGTAAAGGAATTTGGCAAAATTAATGGGGTCCCATTTCATATAAATGGAACCTTTAATTGTAAAACGGAGAGAGTTATCCATGATTTGAAATGCTTGTATAATAAATTTTATGTGGGAGAAACTAAGAGAACATTTGCCTGTAGAATAAAAGAGCATATTAGAGATATAAAAAATAATAAACAAACTAGTCCCATAGCGTTGTATTTTAATAAATACCATAATGGTAATCCAGAGGGACTGAAAGTGACAGTGTTAGATAGTGTAAAAGAGAGAGAATATTTGAATGAACAACATATAAAAAATATATTAAGGAAAAAAGAAACCTGTTTGATTTTAAAATTTAATACATTGAGCCCTATAGGGCTAAATCATGAATGTACGTGAAAAGTTTATTGTAAAAGCTATTTGTTAAATAATGTGTTTATAGTGTTTAGTGTTTCTTATATATAATACTGTTTCTTTATCTAATTAATTATGTAATTGAGTGGGTGTGTTTTTAGTATAAAAGTGTGAGTTTGAATGGTAAAAAAATCTTACTCTGTTAAAGGCAAGTTTACCGAGGTGCTAGAGATTATATTCTGTATTTTATGTGAGCAGCAATGTTTTATAATAAATCTTTTGCACTCTAAGGAATTGGAATATTTTTGTGGTGAAGAATATCTACCTACAATACTGTACATTACACATTTTTGGCACAATAACCCACAATGCAAATCATAATTGCACAGCAGGACCACCTTAGACATGTTATTCTCGGTTATATGCCCATACATATGCCTACTCTTACAGTATATCAACATATACTATCCCCTGTTATGGCACATACTCATTGGACCAACCCTGTCATTGACAGTGGCTAGAGTGGAACTGTTGTGTTTAAAGTCCTTATAAAGCATCCCTTGTGGTGTATGAGGTGTTTATCTTGTGGCCTACAGCAGTACACATGATTTCTACGAGCATTACTATGCTCAACAATACATCACTACATAATACCTTTTCCCACTATATGCATTGCGTACACTTTAATTATTACAGAAAAGGTACTACATACACTGACATACTGAGTGTTCTACATACGTTATTAGTAACCCGAGTTGTCGTTGATAGTATTTTAAATCCTATTTGGTTTGTGTTGCAATCCTCATTGTAACGTTTTGCTGGTAACATGTGGGATCCTGCCACCAATTGGTGTTCCGAAGTAGATGATTACATACACATCAGCTGTGCAGCTACTCCATTAGCCAATGACATGGCAACAGTGGTGTATAACTGAATACTCCACTTGGGCGTTGTACCTTTTCCCTACCTTCGAGGAAGATGGCCTGGATGTGTTGTTTGTGATGAATTGCAACAGCTATATGGAGACACACAGGGATATATTACCTTCATGGCCCACGTGGATTGTGTGTAACGGCTAGAGGATGTATTTCTACATGTGAGTCTAGCTGTTATATTTCTGAACATTGCTACTTCTGCAGGGTTTGTACCTGATATATCTGCAAATGTTTAGGTCTAGCAAGGATATTTGGGCAGCTCAAGGCTGTGTGGCTATGTATAGAACAGTAGGTGTTTTGAACTGTACTCACCTGACATCTTTGGTATACTGTACATGTGTATCATACTGTGCTGTTAATCAGTAATTGATAACACTTCCTGGTGTATGCACAGCCGTCTGAAATGGGATTATTGCAACCAAACCCTGTAACATCGGCAGCTGTTCCATTGTACAACAGCAACTATTTCACATAGGGCCATTTTAGTGTGTCTCTGACAAGGTATGTTAAGGCTTCTGCAGATGTCATAGAGTGAGTGGATGTTTGTGATGTTATTACAGTATGTATTGCAATTGTTTTGGGTGTGGGGCAGATGTAGGTGGGTGTACATAGCAGATGCAGGTGTGTAGGAACTGCATTTATACATATTCGATATGTGTGTGAGGGCTCCTTCCCTATTTGAAGACCTATCCTTTAGTGGACTAATGCTATGGTAATTGCAGGCTGATTCATTAAGCCATTGTTAATTGGTTCCTGTATAGCATGCAGGTGATGTTCGTCCTTCAATCCCTTTGGAAATACATTGGTATGTAATGAAATGTTGCTGCATGAAAGCTGTCTCGTGTATTTCTGTCACAGATATTTGCACTCATTGGAGTTGTGTTGATGACTGAACCTTTTTGGCTAGGGTTGCCACCTTTTCAAATGGCCATAGTGGGACATTTGCAGGATGCACATCGGATTTTAGAGGCTGACACATACCCACGGTCAGTACAAAGTATAGAACTTTACATATATGCCTATATAAAAGCTTATTCTTGTAGCGGTTTACTTGCTTATCCTGTTTCTTGTTACATGTAGGTATTTTAGATGCAGACATGACTATTTTATTCAACAATTGCATTAATTATGGAACATGCCAAATGTCTTGAGATTGTAGGACATTAGTATTTGTACTCATTTTGGTCAGGACAATACCGCACATAGAGGGACTGTCCCTCACAAGGTGGGACAGGTGGTAACCCTATCTTTGGCTCATGTCCATAGCACATATTTGTAATAGTGTATAGGCATATACTCTCCATATCCTTTGTTCATAAGGTTCGGTCGTGGAGGAATATGTGATTGCTATGGTCCATGTTATACACATATTTGAAGACTTCAACCACTGTATATGGCATACCTATGGATTCAGGAATGCACACACTTCCAACGACCATATTACCATTCCCAGACACCTAAATCCCACAATACCAAACACTCAAACTCGCGGCAGTCAAACTCCCGAAAGTAACACAAACACAGAACAGACACATGCACACACAGACACACTGCTACCCATCACATCCAAACAAACCATCCTACACTACATATGGGCAGGTGGCCATGCCCCCATACACCCCCCCCCATGTGGGTGGCTGCACACCCCACACCACACCTACTTTAATAATCTACCTCCAAGATAGCACAAACAGACACATGAAGCAAATCCACACACACACATTGCAGTCCCCCGGAAACACACATCACACTCAAAACACACACACGCACTACAGCAATCAGAAACAAACTTACACACAGTACCTACCTGAACCGCAGCACCAGAAGCACTAAATAAATGTCCCTTAACATTGTGATAGTAATACTCGTGGTTCTGGTGTTTCGGTACTGTGGTCTTCGGTCTTTAAGCCTCATTATTACGCGCGTCGGTATGTAAAGCATTCGGTATTTGGTAGTTATCCTATTTATATGTACCTCCATGGTTGTGTAGATGCTGTTAACCTATCTATATATTTGCATATATATGTATATCCATATATATATCGACATATATCTCTCTATCACCCTTTCTCTCTATATATTATATATCAAAATATATCTATCTCTCTCTCTCTCTCTCTCTCTCTCTATATATATATATATATATATATATATATATCTAGAGAGAGAATACACCTTTCATTGGGTACATGGCAGTATATACTATTTCCTGAAGTCTGCACTTTTGTGTTTTATCCTGCCACAATACACAACTGTCGTTGGTACATCTCAGGTAGCTTAGTGGTAGGTTATTGTGAAGATTGTGTACATGGTTGCGTGTTCTACTCCTGGCAGTGGTCGTTTTACCTCTCAGAGCAGGCACTATTAGTACAAAGGTGAATATTGCACATTTCAGCAGTTCTGGCCAGCTTTGCCTGTGATCTGCGCGATATTCAACAAAGGTTAGACCTGTGTTGGGCATATCCATGTAGTCACGTTTAAACGCCGCTTACTGTCACTTACTGGCGCAAAAAACTTCTAACATGCTTAAACATGCTTTAATGACCTGCATCCAACATCCTTTATTCGGGACATCAGAATTACGTAACAGCCCTTGCGGGTCATGGAACCGGGACCATGAACGACAGTCACTGGCTTTACCACTGAGGCATCTGGGATATGTGCAAGTGTTATGGTGTTTAGTATGTAGAGTGTACTAAGGCTGTTCCTCAATACTGCAAACAAATGTGTAACTCGGTTGGTGTACATATGGATGATACCTGTTAATGTTATGTCCATGTGAGGCTTAATGGATATGCTCCGGCTATGGGAATCCATCTCACAGTGAGCCACACACTGTATTGAGCTATACCTTGCCACAACCATAACTGGATAATGCTGGGGTGACCGATACCTGTCATGGGTACTCCCCATGCTTTGGAACTACATCCCTGATTACATTATATGGAGCCCCTCAATAACACACCAGGGAATCCTTGCAGAGTGGGTGGGGAACAGTGGTTACACCCCAGAGATCCCGCATCTGGCTCTGCTCCACAGAGGGACAGTTAGTTAATCAATGGGGTGGCAACAGCAGACACATTTTGGCTAGGCTTATGAATGGCCTCTGACAGTTAGGCATGTACCTACTGATGTACCTAGGAACCTATACATACAGTATCAACACATGCTGATAGCATAATTTACTGTTCAGGTATTGACTTACCTTGTGCCAATAGCAGTTGTGTGTGCAATAGTTGAGGGCTGCCTATGTAGGATGCACACAGTAGACCACCTATACATGACAATTTACAGGTGGTCATGTGTGTGTGCCATCCATGTTTACTGTGTGTGCAGGTGGAGAAGGGTGTCAGTCCATAGGTGCCTACACTGTCAGTGTGTGTGCTATACATTCCCTCTTTGCCAAGGCATGGGCATACTAGGCATGCATCCATCTGCCTACTGGGGCTGGCACAGGGTGCTCGTGGTCTGAATCCCTCTGTGCCTGTGGTGCCCTTGGCAATTGTGGTAGGCTGTGAGGGCCTTCACCATTATGTCCCTGCTGCAGCTGTTTCCGCAGGATCATATTATGTAGAATGGCACATACTACGAAGATATGGGCACACACGCCTGGAAAGAACTGCAAGGCTCCACCAGATATGTCCAAGCAACAGAACAGTGATTTCAGCATCCCAAACACACGCAAAAAACCAAGAACAAGTGAGAAGCACCAATAAAGCAAAGCAGATCCACAACCTGGAAGCTGGCTCTGTAAGCCCAGAATAAAAAGTTGATGAAATGCTGATGTTCCTTCTTCCGCAAAAGCAGAAAATGAAAGGCTGCAACTTACAGAAAACTTTCTTGCTTTAATAACAAACAACAATCTCCTCAAGCGCTTTCGCTCAGCCTGGTGCTGAGCTTTTTCAAGATACAATAAAATCAAGCTGGTTGCTCTTTATATACATAGTAAAAATTTAACCAATAATTCAATTAGTAGAAGAAAAGGTCTAATTAACCCTTCAAATTACTTGCTGGTACAAAACGTGCTTGCAGGCAAACCATTACTAAGTACAACTCACTGCAATGTCCAACAAAGTATATGCATAAACTCAATAATCAATTGTTGGTGTACACACAGATTACCATAAAAATATACAGTGTTAAAAATATGCAATATTAAAACTATGCAATGTTAAAACAATGTTCAAAAGCCAATACCATACACATGCTAGTATGTTAAAAATATTAAAATGTGCTGTTTGTTCAGCAAAATTTTATTTCTATATGTAAACCCTGAAAACACTGGAAAACCGAAAAATTCATAATTTAGCCTTCCTTTTAGTTAACATTTCTGCATGCTTACGCTATGCCTGCACCACTTCATGAATCGATATATACCTTCATTTGCATGCTACACTGCTGTACATGGTGTAATTAGCATACATGCGAAGGCAGCTGCACAGCTCTGGCATACACTGGTAGTGCACTTGGAAACAGCTCTTACCTGAATTGCTCGACGGCCATATTTGGCACTAGCTCGCCGACGCTACTCCAGCGCATGGCACAAGCTTCATGAATCCTGGGGATTATTTAAGAAACGTAAGTAATTTTTTTCTTAATGTCATTGTATAATAGCAATAACCAACTCACCTTCCTGATTAAACCACACCAACCATGAATAAATTTTCAATATACTACACCCAGTTGTTGGTTATTGCTATAATAATCAATATGTTTTGAAATGATCAGAGGTTCAAATATTTTGTAGTGTAATATTCATTCGGTTGTGTTAAAAAAAATGGTCATGATTGCATATGTGATGGGATTTTTGTCCCGAAGTCCTTGACAATAGATATTCTTTTAGAAAAGCAACAATTTTTTATTCAAGGTTTTAAACAAAAAGTATCTCCCTTTTTAACAAAAAGTTAGAAAAGATTCTGACTCAATGCTAGGGTTGCTTAATAATGATGGTTTTATGGCCACCATCTAATCTGAAATAATACAGATAAGGCAGACCTATGTCAAATCTTTATGTTCCCCTCATAACACTGTTATAAGACAATGGAATATCCCTCATAATTCTGCAGAAGATATTAAGTTATTAGTTGGCCATCTATTTTTGTCAGAATTAGTCTGTTTTGCCTTTCTGCTAATTCTTTCCCTGCCATAGAGGATATTACCAATGGGCTCTATAAAACTTTGTCTGAGAGAAAGAACTTTATTTTTCCAGCGTAGTAAATGAATGGTTTTATGCAGGCATAACTAGTGAGTCTGTAAAAAGAAAGAGTGCAAAGAAGAGGTTAAACATTGGAGGTCCATTACATGAACAAACCGAGATTATAACATTTTCTGTAAAATACTACAAGATAGACTAAGGGTTGGATTCAATAAACCCTACACAGCTCACTAAACCCGTATTCATGTCATGGCATGAGACACAGACTGAAGCATGCTGATCTGTATTCAGTAAGTGATTCTACAGGATGTGTAGAGCCACGCAAAGACTGTAAACATCATGGCATTCTAAATACAGCAGAACTGTATGCTAATCAATCAATCCAAGACAAAGGAGCTATTCAGCAAGCTATCAAACAATATTGCACACAGACTGTAGCCTTGTGTTCCAAAACCTATTGGAATACAGCCACAGAAACTACCCTGGAGAGAAAGAATGTTAAGGGCTGCTGCTGCTCTTCTGCATGTGTATGGCAGCAGGCTCAAGTCTGTGCTGCAGCTGCTGATAGACCTTGGGCAAGAAGGAGAAGGGTATTTAGTTCCTATTTAACATTTCATGGTCTGCATGAGGTGGAAATAGCAGAGGGCTACAGGATAGATAGAGAGACACTCCAGGAACTCTGCAACCTCTATCATTCTTACCTGATAGCAAGGGCAAACTGAGGGGAACCAGTACTTGTGGAGACCAAAGTATGTGTAGAACTTACAATATTAGCTACAGGAACATTTCAGAGACCCACAGGGACCATGCTGGGGGTGTCACAGGCATCAGCATCCAGGATTCTACAACAATTCCTGAATGCTATGCTACAGCATTCCAGTGGCTGCATATATTTCTTCCATACACTTGAGGATAGAGCTATAACTGGAGGATTCCTACCCCATAGCACACTTTCCTGAGGTCTTGGGTGCATAGCCTGCATGCACATTGAGATCAAAGCACTACCCAGGGAACAGAGAAGGGTCTACATCAACAGAAAGGGGTTTGATTCATTTAAGTGTCAGGTCATGTGTAATGCTAAGGGAATCATCCTGAATATGTAGTTACCACGACTCCCATACTGGCACAACTGAAAGCTCTTCCAGAGGTTTTCCAAGGGCAATATCCCACAACTCCATTTACTGTGGGATGCAAGTTATGCACTCGAACCATGGTTGATGACGCCCATCAGAAATGCATACATACCCATAGAGGAATGCTACAATTAGATACACACTCAAACAGGAAATATCATAGAGCATATGTTTCCACTGCTGGTCATGGTTTCAGTGCCTAGATACATCAGGCAGTGCTTTGCAGTATGACTCCACTACTTGTGCAGAAATTATCACAATCTATCCTGTCCTACACAATATCATTTTGTGAAATAGCTGCAACAGGAACACCAAGCACTAGGAGCAAACATTCCACCACCACCACCACCACTGACAAGGTCACCCCAGCCACACACAGGTGAGGAGTCAGAGGGGGAACCATCAGCTGCTGTCGAGGTAGGTAGATGTAGGCATGCACAATATGTCCTCAATCTGGCCAAGAGCAAATGGATAGCACACAAGCTGATCACCTAAGGGGTACTAGGCCCTTTCCTGATCAATTATTTCTTTCTCATAAGACAATGCAACCATAGACAGTCTTTGACCAAGTTTGTGTAAGACTGCAAATTGAGGGCAATCACTGAATATACAAACAATTCTGATATACTGCAGAAAGGATTAATGCACACACTTAATTGTTGCCATAGCTGTGGTGTCCAAATAAATATAAAAAAATCATAATTATTTCCTTTTGTAAAACAAGTACCCCACCTAATTACAATATAGACAGCACCCCATTAAGAGTAGACCCAGTGGTAGTGGTACATGATTTGGGTACTCAGGTTGATACTAATCTGAACTTCAGGCACTCTGTGTCTCCAGTGGTGGGAAACTCATATATGTGGCACAACTCATAATTATGGGCATGACATTCAGACAAAAGGGCCCTCATCACAAAAATAATTGAGTACAATGCAGCTTCTGGTATGTACCTCACCAGACATCTGCAACAGCTAGAGCAAACCCATAGTTTTCTCACCAGGAACATACAGGTTATAAAAAACAAGTCCTACAGGGGATGATTGAAAATGATTCTGTCTGCTACAGACTACTAAGGCGCAATCTGTGTCTTGCCTACAGGGCAATATCTAGTCCAGCCCTGATGTAAATGTTACACATTTAGAAATCAAACTGCATGAGGGTCACTCATTCCAAGGATCTTAACCTAGCCTCTGACATAAATAAATCATGCTGGAGAGAGAGATACATCTCTGATAGACTACACCTTCTCTGGAATAAGCTTCCCATTCACGTAAAGTAAATCTCTTCCCTGACCCTCTTCAAGCACAACCTAGATCAATGGATGTGCTTTACAGCATTTAGGTGATATTAGAAAGAAGAATTATATAAACATGTTAAAAGCAATCATGGTCATTCTTTTAAGTTCACTGTGATTGGATTGATTAAGCATAATGTTAGGGGCGATGATATTATTAAGACAGTGCTTCTTGAGATGAAGTGGATAGCCACTATGCAGGCAAACAAACCACCAGGTTTAAATTATATGATACCTATAAAACCTGCCTTAAAAGCAAGGTCATTAACTCATTGATGTGAACTGCTTTTTGATTGGTCTTCCTTGGGTTTAAAAAGTCAATTGAATTTTGTAAAGATGTTAAGTTAGGATCTGAAGAAGCACACTTGTTAGGATCTGAAGAAGCACACTTGTTAAAGTGGTAATCTGAATTTTAAATAAGCTTGTGTTTTTATTACTTGTTGGGTATTTTTATGCCTGAAGCCATTTTGTTTGCTGCAGTTTGCCTTTTCATCTCTGGTGTTGTATTGTTTTTGGCTTCTAGTATTTTGACACCACCAGGATCCATGGCTGAGGGAAGCAATATCGAGCTGGGCTATCGCACACTTGATAAACTACCATCAAGAGGTCATTTTGAACGTTTCATGTACATGGACAATAATCCATTATTAAATATGTTTACAGGTATGTCTGAAAACAGTGAAGATACTTCAGACATGAATGTGTTTTTATCAATGCTAAAAGACTTTGAGAACACATTGTACAAACTCAAAAGGGCTCAATGGCAACCCCTACATTTTGAAGTGTGTCTTCACTATGGAGTGGTTCCCCGTGGTTTACGAGTACTTTGAATGCCAACTTACGGAGACACATTTCCTGAATTGTTAATTAAATGGCAAAACTTAAATCTGACCCTGAGCTTTGATTATCTATATTTAATGAATGAGTTTTTTGCACCTAGTGAAAAGCAGATGATGGAGAAAGCCTTGAAACTGAAAGAAGAACTGAGTGTCAGTTTTAAAGTTGAGGTATTCACTGAGAATATTGAGAATGTGTTTATTAATCTATCTTCATATGAAGAACGTCTCTCTCACAACAAGAGAAAGAAATTGCCTCTAACCCCTCCAATAGTAATGAGCCATTAGTTGCAGCTGAAGCTATTTCCATCAATGAAAATGCTGAAAAGGTGGAGACATCTATTTCAACTCCTCCTCTGGTTACAGAGGCAGAGAATACTACTTCTACAGAGGTTTTCTTTGTGATAGAAGCACGCAGTTCTGTGTAACATAATGAAGGAGCTAAACCTAAATCTGTCCTTAAGGATGGAGTAAAATCAAGATGTTCTGCTATTTCAAATTTGCATTTTTTGGCTACAATACCATCTCCCCTGAGATTGCCGAGTACTACGGTGCAGGCATGTTCTATCAGCTGAGGCAGAAAGAGATGGAGGATGTCGGGGGAATCAAAAGTGACAAACCAATAACAAAAACAGAAGAGACATTAGTGGTAAAAATCTCTTCTCTAATTTTGATGGATCTACAGACCTTAATTCCCAATAAAGGGCTTTCTTATGTACCAGCTAGACCATCACAGCTTATTGAGGTTCTAGTTGACTTACGGAAGTTTGCCAGAGATGCGACACTGAAAGTTATGTTTTCGAACAATGAACCATCTTTTTCACAGGTAATTTTGAAAAAAAACCTAGTTTATTTAATCCTCAGCTACCACCAATGGTGGAAGCTTTTGTCAAAGCATTTGAAAACGACACATATGAAATGCTGACTTCAGTGGCTAACAGTACTTTTTTAATTTGACAAAAGGAGAGAGTAAAGCTTTGGAACAGTTAAGGGACAATATTGATATTGCATATGCCCCACTGACAAAGGCAGAGCAGTTGTAATCATGGACACTTCTGATTACTTACAGAGTATGTTAATGTTGTTAAGTGATGTTGATGTATGCACCTTTAACTAAACATGATGTTAATTGGTTTATTACTGAAATAAAAGTTTTGTTGGATGATTTACTTTTAACCAACATGTTAGATAAGGAACACTATGATTATATGTATGTTGATCATCCAGTGATTCCTTTACTTAATGGTCTTCCAAAGATACATAAAAGAAGGGTAAACCCCCCAATGCAACCAATAGTAGCAGGTCAGAGTTGGGCTACTGAACCTCTTTCTATCTTTGTTGAACAACAGCTTAAACCATTTTTATTTAGAGCCCGAGCAGTGTTGAAAGACACGGAAGCTTTTTTACAAACATTTGGTGAGTGTGCAAGAGACTTACACTTTATAACTAATAAGTTTATATTTGTCACGTTAGATATCAATCCTCTGTTTACTATTATACCAAATAATTTTGGGGTTGATTCTATACATAGTTTTCTGAAAAAGTTTAACATTTTTACACATAAGAGAATTGAGTTAATCTGTCTTATTGGATTTGAATTTGAATTACAATATTTTTGTGTTTGATGATGCTATGTATTGGCAGCAGCAGGGTGTTGCCATGGGCACACCCTGCGCTAATAGCTATGCCAGTGTGGTACTTGCAGATTGGGAGGATGGAGTAATATACAGTGATCATGCCTTTAGGGAAAACCTTATATATTATAAACATTTTGTAGATTATATTTCTATCTTATGGAAAGGCACATATGATAGCCTTTTTGATTTTGTACAGTACCTAGAAAATAATAGCTCCTGTTTTATATTTACCATGCATCATTCATATGAACACACACATTTTCTTGATGTTACGTTGGTTTTAAAGGACAATGGAATTATAGATTCCCTCATGTATAGAAAAGAATGTAGGAAAATGGCTTATTAAATAGGCAGAGTATGCATCCTACTAGGATTTTCAAGAATATTGTGAAAAGTCAGTTTTTGCGTGTTTCTAGATTATATACAGGTAATAAAGATTATGTCATAGCTATAGACACTCTTACTAATGATTTTGTGGCTAGGGAATATAATAAACAGGATATAAAGAAAAGTCTACAAGAAGTGGACACTCTAAGAAGTACTGTTGGTTTACCCCATCTACATAGACAGCAGCAACATAGTTTTAATTCCACCTTAAATAGACCTAGATGTGCTTTTTCATTTAGATTTAGCAGTAATGTACAAAGAATATGTAATGTTATAAAAAACAATTGGTTTATTCTACATTCAGATGAATCAGTCAGGGATGTAGTAGGTGATGTGCCAACGTTTATTGTCAGGAATAATCTATCTTTGAAGAGAGAGAGCTTTGCTATAAGCCCCTTAGAAAGGATAACAAAGTTAGGGTTAAATATGATACTTTCCCCTGTAGAGCTTGCAAAGCCTGCTCTTCTATGTCCTGTATAGATACATTTGTTCATCCAACTACGTCAAGGAATTTTACCTTTAATTTACATGATAACTGCAAGACTGAAAATCTAGTATATCTAGCTGTGCAGACTGCACAGCGTTTTATATAGGGAAGACCAATCAGAAATTAAAAGAACGTGTTTTACAGCCTTTAGGTGATATTAGAAAGAAGAATTATTTAAATGCATTATATAAACAAGCAATCAAGGTCATTCTTTTAAGTTCACTGTGATTGGATTGATTAAGCATAATGTTAGGGGAGGTGATATTATTAATAAGACAGAGCTTCTTGAAATGAAGTGGCTAGCCACTATACAGGCATACAAACCACCAGGTTTAAATTATACTATACCTTTAACCTTAAAAGCAAGGTCATTAACTCATTGATGGAAACTGCTTTTTGATTGGTCTTCCTTGGGTTTAAAAAGTCAATTGAATTTTTAAAGATGTTATGTTAGGATCTGAAGAACACATTTGCGAAAGCACTAATCCGAATCTTAAACCTGTGTTTTTTATTACTTGTTAGATTTTTTTATGCCTGAAGCCTTGGTGGACAAACTGAGTCATTACCTTTCTACTATTTTGTTTGCTGCAGTTTGCCTTTTCATCTCTGGTGTTGTATTGTTTTTGACAGATGTATGTATGTCAGGATTTAATGGCAGTATAACATTATGAATGGCAATATCAGGGGAAGAGTGATCATGTGTCACATGTCTTGAGTTTTCACGTGTGCTTACAGTGGGTGCTCCATGTATTGTTTGGTATGTGTACAATATTACATTAACAGCTTCCACAATCTTTGACACTTTGCACTGCTGTAGTTTCTGTGCACATGGGCATAGCTGATCCATTGCTATCATTCTCACATACTGTGGTACCATTCATTATAATGGATCACGTCTTAATTCACACATCAATTGCAGATGCTTCAGACAATCAATATCCATTGGTATTAGTTGTATCAGATGCATGCAATACTCAGCTGTGTGTAGATAATCCACTTATAATAGTGTGGTAGGAATATGTGTTGTTGTCCAAATGGCTGATACCTATGTCAGCCAGGGATGCTTTAGTCAAGAGTATCATATTTGGCACACTGAATTCCCACACATCTGATAGGCCATACACAACTTTTCTTTTACCTATTAGGATTTGATAGTACAGACTTCCCTTCAAGGTGTTCTACTAGATGCCTATGTTATATATCTTTCTGTGTTTCATCCAGTAAATACACAGTTTATTGATGATATTGATGGCACAGGTTTGATTCTTGGAGGTGGTGATTATTTATTTTATTTATTTATTTAACATTTGTTTACTGGGAATATCCGACTATATACAAGTCCATTTTCAGTGGAAGCCTGGGGAGAAAAACTCCAACAATATGAAAAATAAATAAACATTATACCACAAGAAAATTACAGAGTACAGGTCAACAATGAAACTACACATTGCAACATATAAATAACCGAAAGAGATGACACCTTAGCAATTTTAACTAAGTCTGTACATCAAAGAGTATACAGTATTATACAAACTAGACTAATATATATGTTAGAAAGCACAGTATGATATTTTTGAGGAAGACTTGTAATAGAGTAAGTATATAGAGGGAAGAAAGAAGGCATAATAGGATAGTACTGCAAAGTGTAGATGTAAAGAAAGTCAGAGGGTGTATATAAAAAGTGGAGCATATAGAGTCAGTCAGGTGGATAACAAGAGCAAAGCCAGGAATTTTCTAAGTAAGTAAATAGAAGTTTTTTTAAATTGTACTATGGTGTAGATGGAAGTGGGTTGTTTATTCCATATTTTAGGAATGATGTTAGAGAATAATTCTGCAGCTGAGTTGTTAGCTTTGGTGGATTTAACTAAGAGTTTGTCACTGGAATGAAGTTTTCTAGTGATGGTCTATGGTTGAATGAGATTTTGGGCTGGGGTTTTATGGAGTATTTTATGGGTTAAGGTTAGTTGCTTGTATTGGAGGAGCTGAGGAAGTTCCAGCAAGTTTAGTTGTTCAAGGGTTGCACAATGGTGTTTTGTAGGAGGAGTTTGTAGTGAAGTTGGCTATTTTATTATAACATGAGTATAGTTCAGTAAGGTCTGATTTGCGTAGTTTGGTTAGTATAGGGGAGGCGTAGAGTTGGGGTGACAGGAAGTGTGTTTGGGCAATGGTAGCTTTTGTAGATCTTGTTAAAAAATTTCTTGTTTCTGTAAAGGAGGCTTAATTTTTTATGAACTTTTTTGATAGTTTGGGCTATGTGGATACCAAATTTTAGATTGTTGTCAATTTCGACCTCTATCAGTTTGGTATGTGTCACAGGGGTGATAATAGTTTTGTTTTTGAACTTTAGGGTGAATACTGGGAGTGTTGCAGGTGTTCTTGAGGGGTAGAAAATGAGGAGTTTGGTTTTATTTGGGTTTAGAATGAGTTGAGGATTCTACTGATAGAAATTACTTCTTGGTTATGGTGTGGAGGTCCTGTATGCTGGGACAGATCATATGAGGGCAGAGTCATCTTGGAGGTGTGGACTTGGTTGGTAAAGAGGGAGAATAATAGTGGTCCTAAGATCGAGCCTTGTGGGACACCTAGGAAGACTAGGAGGAGAGTGGACAGGTGATGTTGCCAGAGTACAGCTTGTTGTTGGTCTGATAGGTAGTTTTGGAACCAGGTGACAGTGGAAGCACTAAGGTTTAGGGAGGAGAGGACTTTAATCAGTTTGTTGTGGTTTACCATATCAAATGCTTTGGACAGGTCTAGAAATATGGCAGATATGAACTGGCTTGAATTTCTAGGTTGGCTGACTGTATTAGTAAAGGACATGAGGGCTCTAGTTGCACTATGATGTGGGTGAAATCCATGTTGTGTGAATGATAATAGGGGTGTTAAGGTTCTTCATGAGTTGAGTATGGACCGCCCTCTCTAGGATTTTGGATAGGGGTGATAGAATAGTGATTGGGCAGTAGTTGCTAAAATTGGTTGAGTTGCCTCCTTTGTGAAGAGGCGTTATATTGGATTTTTTCCATATTACATACTATGTAATCTGACATAAATCTGTTTGAGTATTGCTACTGGGTAAGCTATTCCATCTGAAGCTACTTTCAGAAATTTGGCTGGTAGTTTGTCTGCAGTTAAGGTAGTTAGTTTTAAGTCTGAGCAATAGTTTTTTTTTACAGTATTTACTGTAACTGGTTGTAGTGTAGACTGAGGTTGTTTTGAGAGGGTTTACTGAGTTGGGGAGTTATTGGGGCATAGCTATTGGAGTTGTTGTTTGTATTGGCTAGGGCTAGTATTGTTTCTGTAAAATAAGTAACAAACTGTGCTGCTATGTTTTCCAGGTTAGTGGTAGAGGATGGAGTGGCTTTGGAGGTTTTGCCTGGAGATATAATGTTATTAACTGCAGCCCAGAATTTTTGTGGGTTATTATGGCATTTTTTTCTGAATATTGTAGTAATAATTGATTTTGTTCTGTTTGATGAGTTTTTTAACTTTGTTACATAGTTCTAGAAATGTTAGTTTTGTGGATTGGGTTTTGTGTTTGTGGTACTGTTCCCAGGCTGTATCCCTAGTTTTGAGAAGGGAATAGCATTCCTTGCTCAACCAGGGTGTGTAATTGGCTCTTACTTTAATGGTTCTGGAGGGAGCATAGCAATCTAGAATCTCTAAAAAAGTTTTATTAAATGAGTTGACTGCTTCCTCTAGATGTAGCTGTTTGAGAGATTCCCATTTACAGATTTTTAGAGCTGAGATGAACTTTTGTGGTTTGAAGGATTTTTTTGTTTCTGATTGTACAGTAAGAGGTGTGGTTAGTTTGGAAGGGGCGGGCACGCATGAGAAAGGTAGGCAAGTGGTTACTTAGGCCATCTGGAAGACAGCCTGCCTGAGATGTTAGTGAGGGATTGTTAACCAAAATCCAGTCAAGGATAGACTGGTGTTTGGTAGTTTTGTCAGTTCTTGCAGGGGATGTGATAAGTTGTGTAAATCTGGAATAGTCTTGCCAATCAATATTGAAATCACCCAGCAGGACTGTTTCTTGTGGGTATGTATTAGAGGCCCAGTGAAGTATGTTTTCTAGTGTGTGGATATTATTTCCTTTGGGGATATACCCACCAATTATGTTAATGAGCTTTTTAGGGTTGATTTTTAATTTAGTAAAGATAAGTTCTGCATTTTCAAAGTCGGGGCTGTTATTTTCCAGATAGTCTAGTGTTAGGTGTTTTTTTAAACAAAATTGCAACACCCCCCCCTTTTTTGTTTGACTTATCCTTGTGTACTATATTGTATCCTGGGGCTACATTTCCTTATTGTAGACATTGGGTTTTAACCATGTTTTGGTTAATAAAGCAATGTCAGGAGTATAGAGGAGAGTAAAGCTTGCAGGTCATGTACTTTATTCACAATACTTCTGACATTCATATTGAGAAACAGTATGGATGATTTATCTTTTTTGTGTGGTAGTCTGATGTTCCCAGGGGTTGGGTTGTATATTGTATCTGGTGAGAGAGGGGACCAGGATTGGGGTGTACGTCTCCAGAGCAGTTTAGCTGCTTTGCAAGTTGTAGTAGGAGTTTTGTAAACTTCTATTGTAGTTTAGTGAGCTTATAATAGATATGTGATTTATTTATAGTGGGTAGGAATCTATATGGTTGATAGTCTAGAGGGTTGGAGTGGATGAATTCTGAGGCTATGGTGTGGTTAACCAGGCTATCAGGCGGAGATACAGAGGAGGTTTAATATGGATGGTTATTGACTGAGGCTGGTGGATACTTTAGAGCTGTTAGCAAGGACAAGAGAAGCAACAGGGCAGTAGAGATGAGGAGTAAAAATGCTAAATTTAGGTTCTTTTTATTAGGATTGTTCATTTTTAGTGGAATTTTTTTATTGTATATGGTTTAGCTGTATTTGGGTAAATCTTTAAATGCTGATTGAAAAATAGCTATTGTATTTATATTTTTATATACACGCTTATATTCTTATATACATTCTTATGTGTCATGAAAATCTATCAACTGGCCAAAAGTGGCCTTGATTTCAACTCCACTTTTGATACTGTCTGTCTTAAACCATTCAAAAATTGGTCATTTTTGGGGAAGGGGTGATGAGTTCAGCTTGTAGAATACTGACAATGATTACAGTTGTACAAGTCTATTCCTGAAGCACATGTATAATAAGTTGCACTCACACGTTCTGTCAATGCCACAGATTAATGTCCATAATACTGTAAAAGTGTCCATGATTGTCGATTTCTTTCTACATTTGTCCAGGACTCTGTTGCCATGTGTCTCTGATTGTTTGAGAGTTATGGAGACATGTCAGTCATATTCAAGCAAGTCATTTTTTTAGATCTTTGGAGTATGCACATATCTATAATTGATATACCATCCTTGCTAAATGTCCTCTCCAGTGAGCATGTCAGTGATGTTTATATCACAAACATTCAACTCCATTGACATGTAACCTTGTGTGACCGTTACATATATTCTATAGTGTGTGTTTATATCATAATATACTTGCTCAGAAGGTGTAAACAGCAGTACATACTGTGCTATCTGCATATGTAAGTAATGTTATGCTACTGACTTGTGCTGAAAGTGCACATACATTTACATATCCTGTTTTGCAGACATTGACATATTTACTATGCCCTCTTACTCTTTATTCATTCTTACTATACTTTTATGCCCGTTTTTGACAGCATATTTTCCCTGCCCAGTGTACATTTCCTTTTTTTGCTCTTCCCTTTTAACCCAGTCCCCCTCCGCTGTTTCATTATTCAAAATATTTTTTATTATAAATTGCACTGAGTACACTTTTCTTCACTGTGCTATTTCTATAGGTATTGCAGTATTTTTACCCCGGTAGTCATTGTGGATCTCCATGCAATCTCGACAATCATGTTTGCTCATAAGTAAACTTGAATTTATCCTCTTTCTGTGCTTGTGCTGCTCTGCAGTTTCCTGGCTGCTGAAACTGTTGCTGGCCCCAAACTGTGCTTGTATTCATATAAGTGCAGTGATCAGGATAAATATATGGTTAGCACTCCTGCTAATTGAGCTAACTCGTAAATTCCATGTAGGCTTCGCGCAAAGCCTATACAGTTTATTGAATCCCTGGGTAAGTCATATTTTCTAAAATAAATTTCATACAGGTTGCTTTGAAGTGAAAAGGGAATTGAGTATAGAAATGTTAGTAGAGTTACATGAACTTTTTAATAGTATTATTCATACTAAGAAAGGCCTACTTATTTTATATGATATCCAGAAAACCTTTGATATGATTTCACATTGAAGATTGCAAGCTATACTGAAATCTTAAGGAATTTGTATATATTTTGGATGATTTATGCAGTATTTATGAAAATTCCTGAGAGAGTCCATTAATAAATGGTCACCTAGGAAATAAAATTAAAAGCTGTTGAGGGGCCAGACAAGGCTGCTTATTGAGTGGCATGTTATTGAACTTGGAGATGAGTGCTGTTCTAGAGGAATGTTCTACATTTAGTAAGGATGCTTTATGGGAAATAGTACCACACCTCACTCTACTGCTAGCTTTTCCTTATACTGAAGATTTTAATCATATAGTTAACTCAGAATATTATACTGATACATCCTTTCAGGAAGCTAAAACTATATCACATGAAGTGAGATTGTTTCTTCAATATAAAAAGTGTGTTGGTTTTAGTTGTACATCATCTTTACATGAAATCTAGTTTGTACATGATAAAATTACTATTTTGGGAATAATTTTAGTGGTACAGATATTTCTGACCCAGTGGGATTGTATTTTTGGATCTGTAGCAGTATTTCAAATTGTCTTTTTCAAAAAAAAAAAATACTGAAGTAATACTGTAAAGAAGCCATCACCAAAACTACAAGCGTCATAAATGATTACAGTGATAATACAAGAACTGTGTAGCTTCATCTTGTGTATTTCCTTGTTATAATTACTTGCAATCCAGACTTTACTTGACCTCAGGCATATCTCTCAACTGTACAGATTTTTGTACAATATCCAGATTATTGCCTCATATTTTTGGTCTGCTTTTCATAAAATTGTGGTTTTCTGGCAAGTCAGTGACAAATCATTAAAGACTGAAGTTAAAAAATAATGGCAGATATTTGAGTTTCAGACATCATACCATTCAGAAAATTCATGCTAATGTAAAACCTGTTATTCAATTAACTTTCTTAGTTCGATCTTATGGCCTTGACCCTAAGAAACTCAAACTTGTGAAAGTCCAAATTTTAGAAGTAGACCCATACACACACATATATATATATATATATATATATATATATATATATATATATATATATATATATATAATTTATTAGCATGTTTAAAATAAATTTGCTGTGTTATATTTAGCTTAAAAGATAGTATCAGACAACACATTTCATTTAGCATAAGTATTTATTTCAAGAATT
The DNA here is from genome assembly GCF_019279795.1 of Protopterus annectens. Taxonomy (NCBI): domain Eukaryota; kingdom Metazoa; phylum Chordata; order Ceratodontiformes; family Protopteridae; genus Protopterus; species Protopterus annectens. Next base: position 575,479,836 of record NC_056731.1, on the reverse strand, counting down.
TGATTATAAATAGTGCACACATAGAACAAGTTCACACTCATGTTCATGGCTAAAAAGGGACTCTGGACCAGTCCACATAGTTGCCAAATAGTAAATAAATAAAATAAATAAACAAAGCAGTCCTCCACTGAAATGATGATTTATTGTATGATGAGGCTAATACTAAGAGACTCTGTTTGGGAGAGTTACCTTTATTACTATATACTTACACCTGTCACTGAAATTGATGTAAATTGGTATAAATGTATTGGTAAATAATAAAGCTAAGTTAAAAAAAAGGATATATTGTAATAGAGCTGCAATAAATGTAGACCAGTACTGGGCAGTAATTCTGATTGACTTCCTGCTGCCTCTTTCCATGGGGGTCACAACTTACATTTCTTTACTAGAGACATGATAACTGAATTAATAGAATGCAGACTAATACTGTGGTCATAATTTAGTCAAACATACAAATGCACACTGAAGCCAGTTATGATCAGACAGCTTTAAAATTTTAAGAAAAAACTGAGAACATAATGCATGATGCTAATATATTGGTGGTGGATTGTAGTCTCTTCGTAAGCAGTGTATACAGCATCATATAAATGGTGACATAGAAAGACTATAGTTGCAATACAGGAAAAAGAACCCAGGCAAGCCAGATTCACCACTGTATTTATACTTTACGCACCTATTGAGGGAATCCCATGGGCCTCTTTAAACCACCAATGAAACAGGCCAATGGGGAATATGACAATGACTTCTTAAGGGCATGCAAGTGTTCCAACTCTAAACCTTCTGAAGGGTAGCCTTAGCTAGCTCTTACAAGAAGCATACAAATAAAAATTGATGTTGGTGCTTACCTCTCAACTATACAGATTTTCACAGAATGTCCAGATTTTTGCCACATATTTTCTGGTCTGTTTTTCATAAAACTGAAGTTTTCGGTCAAGTCCTTGGCAAATCATTGAGGGCTGAAGTCAGAAAATAATGAGACATTTGAGTTTCCAACGTTATACACTTCAGAAAATTCCTGCTAATGCAAAACTTGTTATTCTATCAACTTTCTAAGTTTGTAAGAGCAATATTTAAAAAGTGTCCCAATTTTAGGGCTGTTGCCCCCCATTGTTTTTGGCTTTGTCCAGAAGAGGTTGAGAGGTATGTGTTGGTGGCTCATGTTTGCATGAACAAAACTTTATCAGGCATAGATAATCTGGAGTACTGAATAATGAAAAAGTGTATATGCTCTTTATGGATGAAAGCTCAATACAAGTTTTATTTGGAGGGTGACTTTGTGTTATTATTTAAACAGTATTTAAAAAAAGACTAGCCCAAATTTACAGTATTAATATATGTTTAAAGTAAATTGCTGTTGAATAGATGCACTTATACATAAGATGGGAGTGAAAGGGGAACTGTTGTGTGGATTTCAAGTATTTGGTTATCAGAAAGCACTGGTACCTGCAAGCTTTTGTTGGTTCCTTAATAAAGCTGGAAGGAATCACTATGTACAAATGTAGGAGGTGGAAAGGGTATGTATTTTGTATTACTGGAGCCAGTATCAACTTTTTTCTCTCACTATCATGACACATGGAGCTAGCTGGATATTAAGATGTATATGAGAATTTAGTTACATTTTATTACAGATATTCAAGATACATAACTAGCATATATTGGTGATAATAAATATATAGATGCAAATTCATTATAGTATTATAATCGAGAATAGAAAAGATGAGGCTGCATTTGATTTGCATAATAAATAAAAGAGATGACTATATATATTTTTAGGGATGCTATTAATTGTATAAAGCATCTATAGAGCTTTTTTTTAATTAGAAGTATCCAGCTCATTTAGGCGTATTTATTCATGTTTGTATAAGTGATATAGGTTCATATAGTCATAGGGTCATACATATTCCAAGACCATTGAATAATATGGCAGTTCACACCCTGCTGCTTCTCCTTTCTGTAGGATGGTTTCACTAGTCAAACATGGAGACAATCTGTAGATAGCTGTCTAGGTTATAAAGGAAGCTAGTAAGTTGTGCTACTTGACATGCCAGAGGATGTTACTCCAGAAATATGGGGAGGTGAATTATAAACCTGTCCCTCCAACATGATTTATTCTCATTTATTCATTCCATGTGTTTACTGGGAAAGTCCTACTGGGTAAGCAAGCCCCTTTTCAGTGATGGCCCAGGAAGAAAAGCTCCACAAGAAATTATAACAGTAGTACATAGTGAGCATACAGTAATACTCAGACAACATTTAAAGATTATGCCTAAAGGAGTGAAACAACTTTTGTTTTTTTTTGGCATAAAAAAAGCATTTGCAAGTATATGCATGCAGATACCTTTTCCTGCAAAAAAAAAAACAGAGGTAATTTTGCTTCATTTTGTAAATAAAATTGTTTTAAAAATTGTTTCCAAATGTGGAAGACTAAACGTACACAACCATATTTACAACATTAATATTTATGGGTGGGCAGGAGGTGCTGGGAGCTCAGCCTTAATTATGCTGGGTTAGCAGGGGTAGGTAACAGTTTGGGATATTTATGGGTGGGCAAGAGGTGCTGGGAGCTCAGCCTTAATTATGCTTGGTTAGCTTGGGTAGGTAACAGTTTGGGAAAAACTAATGTTTGTTCTGCTTTCAGAAGCAAACTTTAAATGCAGATATATTTTTAATCCAGCAAAATAAACTTTTATTTTCACACTGAAAGGTATTTGCGTGCATAAAAAAACATGATATACAGCCACCATAACTCTTTTGAAGAAATTTATCAGAAAATGTAGACGGGATCTTCCCTTCTCAATGTCAAAGTGTTAGAGTATCTTTTGTGGCTTTGCAGATTTGACTTGTAAGGCTGATAGGTTTGTAATTAGCTAGGTCATTTCTAAGTCATCCTTTATGGAAGGGGCAACACCATTGCAGTGCACCACACATTAGCGACAAAACCATTACCTAAACTTAGGTTAACTATTTTAAGCACTGTGTCTGCAAAGGCTTTAGATTATACCTTGGCAGATTTAGTTATACCTTGAGAGATGTAACAGGAGATGCATTACTATGTTTATTTGTAAATATCAAGGTATATATTTAAATAATTATTTAAGTTCGGTATGGCCTGTATATGTTTTGTTCCAGTATTCACTACTGAAAATTATTGCAAGATTAGCCCAATTTCTGCACTATCTGGTTAAGTTTTTTAGTAAGAATCACACAGTAGGCAAATAAAGGGAATCAAACCCTTGACTACAGGGTTCAGCTCATTAAAAAATCAAAGCCTTACTCTTTTGTACTAACTGCTGACTAATACTGGCCTTTTCCTTTTATTATTCAAGGATGTTTGTACAGAATAACTGTCTGAAGTATTTGTAATGATTTTGCAAATAATCATTTTGTTTAACACAAGATCAATAAGGACAGTTAAGGAAAATTACTTTTCCATTAAGATTTCGGATCTACAGATGTGTGTGTCTTTGCTTTTGCTGATGCCCTGCTAAATCTGAATTCCGGTAGATGGTCAGTTTATTACAGATGGTTCTCTAAAATGTTTTGGAAAACAATTAATGAAAAGGACAAGGACACAATTTTGAAACCTGCACCATTTTTATTTGTACTCATAAACACAAGTCAAACCCCAGGATTCATGAAGCTTGCACCAGGTGCAGGCGTAGCGTCAGCATTCTAACACCAAATATGGCCTCCTAGTGATTCAGGTATGAGCTGTTTCCACCTGCACTACCTGCGTACGCTACGCCCGCACAACTCCTGAGCCATGTATGCTAATTACCCCATGTGCAGCCGTGTAGCATGCAAATGAAGGTATGTAGCGATTCAGGAAGTGGTGCAGGCGTGGTGTAAGCATGCAGAAATGTAAACCGTAGAAAACGGTTTACATTTTTGCAAACATAAAATTGGAGCCATGACAGCTGAACAAACACATGTATTATAATGTTAATATATGCCAATGGCTAAATATATAGCCATTGGCATAAAAATTGTACAAAATCTAAAATTAACATTTAAAATATATAGTCGCACTATCGCAATGTGGAAGCGCAGGGCAGCAGTGTGCAAAGGGGATAACAAGGAATATATAAAAATATAGAATAAAACCGCAATGAAACACATATCATGATTTCCCCATAATAGTCAATGGACCATACTCATGGCGCAAGAGTTGCTAAGGGGCAGTGACAGTGTTATGCGCAGTAACTAGGAATTAGTAGGCAATACCATGCAAATGAGAGGAGTAATAGTGAATCACAGACTCCCCGATGGTGTAAGGATGCACCTCACAGCATAGCGTTATAACACCAAGGTGAGCCCTTGAGATAAAGATGACATCAAGAGAGGGGTGTGTCGCCATTGCTGTAAGCACATTGGAGCATTGCTAAACCGGTCTGCCCCTAGCTAGGCAATGCTGCAGGATAGGGGTGTGTCAAATTGCCCATAGCTATGCTTAGCTGAGAGTACACAAGGTAACCGAGTATGCATGTGAATGGAGATGAAAACGCGTGTAAACCCGGTAAATGGGTATGCGCGTCGAGCACTGCAGCCGAAAGAGGAAGGATATAGGAAAGAAATAAGGAAATGATGCAGTATGGAGTACAAATTACTAATTAACACCTAGGAGCCTACAGTGGGCCATTGACAACAGCTAACAAGGCTGCAAGCAGCTACCTGCAGAACAGGGAAGGGGAGGGGCTGTACTGCAAAGAAAACAGCAAAGTGTCAAAGCAGAACAAAGGTGATATGCAGTATATCAGCTACAAGGCACATTTTGCCATGACTGGGTAGGGAAAGTACAAGACAAGAAAGATGGCAGGTGAATGCATGCCTGATAATGGGAGGGGATCCAGGTCTAAAAGTGAATTAAAGGGCAACAGATTAATCAAGTCAGGCAAGTAGATCTCCACAGTAAAGGCCCCACACTTGCAGTACTCATTGCAAAACCCATAATTAAGACACGCAGCAGCTGGAATAGTTCATACATGCCCACTTACATCAGAAGCATCCATAGTACAATACTATAAAGTGTGAAAGCACCTTACACACATTTGTGTATTCTCATACACTCTGAACCAGTGGTGTATACAGACGGGGAACTTTTATTATGTACATGTTAGGGGCTGCCATAGCTTTGATCCACCAGCATGTGTTGGAGACTGAAGGTGGTGTGGAGGATGATGCACATGACCACTGCAGGCACCAGAGGAGGAGGAGAGTGTTCAGACCCAGGCTAACCTACCAGGGGCTACATGATCTGAATATAGTATAGTGTTACAGGGTGGACAGAGACACCCTACAGCAACTTGTGGAGCTGTGCTGGCCACGCCTCAGAGCCAGAACAAACAGAGGGGAACCCATCTCAGTGGATATGAAGGTATGTGTAAGCCTGAGAATACTAGCTACAGGTACCTTTCAAAGACCAACTGGGGATATCATGGGTATCTCACAGGCATCAGTATCCAGGGTACTACACCAGTTCCTGGATGCCATGTTACCACATGCCAATGAGCACATATACTTCCCCCGAATGCAGGAGGAGCTGGCCAGCAATATGAGTCTCTTCCACCATGTGGCAGAATACCTGGAGGTACTGGGTGCAATAGACTGCATGCGCATACACATCAAATCACCACCCGGTGAGCAGGGAAGGCGCTACATAAACCGCAAGGGATACCCCTCCATCAACTGCCAGGTCACATGCAATGCCCAGGACATTATCATGGGTGTGTGTGCTGGCAGCCCTGGAAGCTATCATGACTTCCACATCTGGCATGCCTCACAGCTGTATCGGTTATTTATCAGGAGGGACATCCCAAATAGCCACCTGGTGGGGGATGCTGGCTATGCACTGGAACCGTGGATGATGACTCCCATCAGAAATGCACACACACCCATGCAGGAATGCCATAATGAGGCACATGCACAAACCGGAATCATCATAGAGCATGTGGTTGGGATGCTGAAATCACGGTTCCGGTGCTTGGACATATCTGGTGGAGCCTTGCAGTACTCTCCAGGCAAGTTTGCCCACATCTTCATAGTGTGTGCCATGCTACATAATATGGTCCTGCGGAAACAGCTGCAGCAGGGACAGAATGGTGAAGGCCCTCACAGCACACCACCATTGCCAAGGACCCCACAGGCACAGAGGTACTCAGACCACAAACACCCTGAGTCAGCCCCAGTAGGCATACTGAGGAATGCCCAGTATGCCCATGCCTTAGCAAAGAGGGAATGTTTGGCACACACACTGACAATGTAGGCACCTAGGGACTGACACCTTTCTCCACCTGCACACACAGTAAAATGGATGGCATACTCACAAGACTACCTGTAAATTGTCATGTATAGGCAGTCTACTGTGTGCATCCAACATAGGCAGCCCTCAACTATTGCACACACAACAGCCATTGGCACAAGGTAAGTCAACACCTGAACAGTAAATTAAGCTATCAGCATATGCAGATACTGTATGTATAGATTCATAGGTAGGTACTTGGCCAACTGCCAGAGGCCATTCATAAGGCCAGCCAAAATGTGTCAGCATTTGCCACCCCATCGATTCATTAACCATCCCTCTGTGGAGCAGAGCCAATGGCAGGATCCCTGGGGTGCATCTACTGTTCTCCATCCACCCTTCAAGGTTTTTCTTGCAGAGTGTTAGTGAGGGGCTCTGTATAATGTAGTTAGGGAAGTTGTTCCAAAGTATGGGGAGTGTCTGTGACAGGAAGCTGACCCTCCAGCATCTTCCGGTTATTGTTGTGGCAAGGTCAGCTCAGTACAGTGTGTGGCTCACTGTGACATGAATTCACATAGGTGGAGCATATCCATCAAGCCTGAGTTTGACATGGCTGTGTTGGTCAGTGGAGATCATCTCTAGGTAAATGAGATGCCACTGAGTAAAGCAGGAGTTTATTCAGTCCTGCTGCATAGGCCATATGTTGGAGGCTAGTATTCCCCTTGGTGAGGTACATTCGTGGACCCTCCCCAGCTGTTGGACGTGTCCTCTAAGGTACATCCCACATGGGTTATTATACCTTATGAAGGAACTGATGAGTGATGAGTAAAGGGGCACTAAAACCCCAGCATGTCTAGATGGGAATCCTTTAGTAGTCAGATGGCCTACATAGAAGGATGTCCTAACTACTGTGATTGTCACAGGGGAGATCATTATCTACCTTAGTCCCCAGATACCCCATTACCTCGTCTGTATTAAATTGGCTGCCGCTCATGTGTTAATATGTCGGTGCCAATTTCACAATGGAATGACCATGCAGTTAGTGGCACTTGGCTGGAGGCTGTGTCATTGGCATCCTGTGACTTTTTCTGTGAGGCCCCCTGAGGGATGTCCGTGTCAGCTGGAATATCAATCATGGCTCTCAGTTTGCAGTCACTGCCAAACATGGTCTGCCGTAGTCCACCTGTGTTTCCTGTACATCTAAGATGTATATGCCAAACAGTAGGGCTCCCAGGACTGAGTCCTGCGGGACACCAGTCATGACTGTTCAAGAGTTGGACCTGGAGACCGCTAGTCGTACCATGTGGGGGGTCTGTGTGTAAGTCCATTGGCAACCCAACCTGTGATGTATGGGTGAATGTACAGGCTGGTGTATTTATCAATAATACCTGAGTGGGTCATGGTGTCAAAAGCCTTGGTGAGGTCCAGGCAGTATGTGTGAACCACCTCCTCTGTCATCTAACGTCTTGGTGACTGTATGTAAGATGTCAAACAGGTTCAGTAGGCATGAACTGCACTCAACCAAGCTGACCTGGGTTGGGTCACGTGTTCGAAGGTTACCAATGTCAGTGTTAATGAGTGCCATGAGGATGCGAACCATACCACTGCAGACCAGGCTAGTCAGGCTTATGGGGTGGTAGTTACCATGGTCAGTTGTGATTTCTCTGTGATGGAGTGGAATAACCATTGTCACGCACCATTGTATGGCCATGTAGCCTGTAGAGAGGCTGAGGCAGGAATGCTTAATTAGGTACGGGGACGGTTGTCTTGTACAGTTTGCAAGATACAGTCTGTGTCAACATCTGCTTCCATTGATGCTGTGTTCTGCTGTTAGAGAGGGCCATTTCCACCTGTGTGTCTCTGATGGTTGGGATACTGTACCTTTTGGGTAGTGTTGTGGGCTCTTTAGGGGGTGAAGTATGCACCGAATGTATCTGCAAGGATGTTGGCGATATCAGTAGGGTCAGCATATTTTGTGCTATATTTCACTGGCACAGTGCAAGTCTGTGTGTCGCCATGTAGATCCTTGATGTAGCCAAAGAAGGCTTTGTGGTTATCTTTCGAATCTTTGCATATTCTCCTGCTGATGTTAGCCTTGGATGATGTCATGAGGGACCTACATATTATACTAATAGTGGTCACGGATGTCTGCCCTTCGTGGGATTTGCTGTGTGTCTGGAACACTGTCCTATGTCTGTAGTATAGCCTGTTTATTGTTGAGGTCCACCAGACCGGTGTCCTTGTCTAGGAGGAGTGAGTCTTGGTTTACCAGCGATGGCACGATCAATGCATCCATGTAGGTGCTTATAGACTGCATTTGTAAATCTCTCTGTATCTTGAGCAGTGTTTCCCTTTAGTGTGGGGGCTGTGAAACCCCCCACCCCTGTCACTAGTAGTGTAAATTTAGCTGTAGGAAAGGTATACACTGTGGTATCCGTGGGTGGGGGAGATGCTAGGATGTGGAAACAGTGAACCGTTCATGGTCAGATCTAACCAGTGACCGGTTAACCTCCACTGTGGTGCACCTGTTGCCCATGTTGGTGATGACATCTAGTAGTTTCCACCCCATGTTAGGGAGGTTACCACCTGATACAGGGCATATGAGGTGATACATTCCAGGAAGCGCTGGTCCTGGATGTGAGTACCGGAGTACATTTCCTAGTTAATGGTATGATAGTTGACATCGACCAATGCCAGGGTGTGCATTAGGACTGTTGTGTTCTCCACTGTCTCCAGGTAGATGGAGTGGAGGTCCTGGGTCATGGAGGGTGATCCGTAGCAGGCCATATTCCACATTGCAGTTGTAGCTGATGTTAGCTGCACATGGATGATCACAGAAGTATCATGCTGCCCCACTAACTTGGAGGTTTTAGTATCCCTGATGAATATAGATACAGACCCTCCATGTCTGTCAGCCCATGTTCTGTGGCTGAAATGTGTGGTATGGGTTGTAGTCTGGTAGTGCTGGTGTGCTCTCAGGAGCCTTAAGACAGATTTCAGTTACTGCACAGATGTTGATGTTGTCCATCCTGAGGAGTGCTGTGAATGCATGCATGTTGTGATCACAACCCTTGGTGTTGAGTAGCATAAACCTCATTGAATCTGCTATTGTGCTGTTTACAGAGCTGGTATTCACCTTTGAGACTCTCCTAAATAAGGTGCCATGGGGGCGCCAATAGCCTTGGCCAGCATTCCAAAGCATAAGGCTGACACATAGGCCGGTATGGTATCATTGCATGCATGTTTCCCATCTGTGCTTGTTTTTCATCTCCCCTGTAGGTAACCTAGTGGTAAGCAATAGAAAGCCTTAAACTTATACAAGTCTTCTAGCTTCCAAGATAGGCTTTTGGAGTGACTAAGTATCAGTGTTCTGTATGTTCTTGCTGTACTCAACTGTTTCCTGACTACATGGTGAGTTCACACTGTATATTGTGATCTGAAGGTCTGTTTATTCACATATTATGGCTGTGATGGCCTGCACATTAGAGGTTCACAGATAGCCTACTATCTATCTGCCCAAGGGCAATTAGAAGCATAGCAACAGTGTGTTGGCCCTCCATGCACCATTGATGAAGTAACTGAGCCTCTGTCAAGCATAACCAAGGAAGCAATTCCAGGCAGAGTTGCTGGAAGCTGTTGAAGACTGGGGTTGTGGAGGGTGGTAGGAGCACTTAATGATCTAAAGAGGGCATGTTAATGTGGCAATTCAACACCATTCAATTCCCCCAACAGGTCTTGCAGCTATCAAACAGGGCAGGCTCCCCCACCCCCTGGCTGTATCGTTCTGGGACACATGTTCCCAGGGGTGTATAGTCTGTTACCCATTCACACAACAAGGTTTCCCTTGAAGTGTGTAAGTGAGGGGCTATGCCCAATGCAGTTAGGAATGTAATATATTGTCTCACAGTACATTTTTTATATGTTGTTATGTCAAGAGTACGTGAAGCTCAGTGAGTTTGGAGGCTCCCACCCTTTTCTTAGCCTAGCTTACACATAGAAATCATCTAAATAGGAAATAGGCAGAAGCAACATTAATGTCAACAGTGTAATAGCTACAGCATCCACATAGTATTTGTGCATTCGAGGTTACAATCCCGATAAAGGCAGGGATGTTTATCATGTGCAAATGTATACCTTAACCACAGCTTGCATATATAGGTAATAATTGTCTGTATAATAAACATTCAAATCACCCATATAAACCCATGTGTGCAGGAGAGTAGTCAACAGAGAATGTAATGTCATGTTAGCACATAGTGAGATGTTACGTCACTGACAGGTATATATCCGGAGTACTTAGCGGATGTGGCCCTGTTTGTGTGCACAGGTTATACGTTACAAAGTTTATTTAACTGTGTTTAACCGCTGCTATAATGTCACACAAACACTTTTAAAACATGCTTACAACTGCTTAAATGAGCCTTATTCTGCAGTAAAAAACATTAGTAAAACATTGCAGGTGTCGAACCCTGGACCATGCACACTATAGTCATGGGACGTACCACTAAGCCATCCAAGGTGTACACATGTTTCATGGTTCTGAGACTACACCTTATACCATATGCATTTCACTGTAATGATCACAAATGGGACAGTGGCTTTGTGTACATATGTACAGTACATTGTAATTGTAATGTACTATAGTTTGTGAACCAACACATTCCAGTCTGCAGATGTATTACTGTTACAAACTAATATGAAATACATATATATATATATATATATATATATATATATATATATATATATCTATATATATATATATATATGTATATATATATCTATATATATATATGTATATATATATATATATATATATATATATATATATATATATATATATATATATATATATATATATATATATATATATATATATATATATATATATATATATATATATATATATATATACATATATATTATACAGTTACATCAATAGACATATATATAAGGGTCTATGAACATACTTCATGACACAGAAGCGCTCCAAAGGAATTGGAGTGCACACAAAACACATGCAGCTCTGGTATTATAACAATTAATATTTACCTAATTCACCATAGAAGGGGTGGTTACTGTGTGTGAGAAGATTGGGGAGTGGGAGGAATGATGGGTAATGCAATCATGCATCAAGGAGGGCCTGGGTCGGATGTCCAACAAGTGAACTGGAGGGGCATACATGGAGTATGGGGACAATATAAAAAGGACACAAAGCAAGAACCGTACTCATTCATAATACATCCTGTCAGGTCACACTGCAACACCTACTTTCACAAACATATGAACATTAACATGTATCAGACATATGTACACTAACTGATTGTCACATTTGTTTTCAGTAGTGAGGAATGTCTGTAGTACAATATATAATCTAAACACCATAACATTTGTGCATATCTCAGATGCCTTAGTGATACGGTCAGTGACTGCGATGTTCATGGTCCTGGGTTCAAGACCTGCAAGGGTTGTTAAGTATTTTGAGGGCCAGAATAAAGGCCTTTGGATGCAGGTGGATTAAAGCACTCTTAATAGGTAGGTACTAGGCTATCAACCCTGGGGCCTATACAAGCCCAGCCAAAAAGGTACCCTGGGTTTGCCACTCAAGAAAATTATTTTCCTGTGCCACTGTCGAGCAGAGCCACAGATGTGATCCCTGGGGTGAATTTCCTATTTCCCATCCAATCATCAAGATTTTTCTTGAAGAGTGCTAATGAAGAGCTTTGTTTGATATAGATAGGTAGTTTATTCCAGGGTATGGGAAGTCTCTGGGACAGGAATCTATCCCTCCGGCATGTTCTGTTTATTGTGGTGACAAGGTTTAGGTCCCCAGAGCGTGTAGCTTGGAGGGATTGGGATTTCTTTAAGTGGAGCATGACCAACAGATCTGGGTTTGACATAGCTTTGTATGTTAGGCAGAGATCACCTCTGAGTAGGCAATATGCAACGGAGTAAAGCTGGAGTTTTTTGAGACGGTCTGCGTAGGGCATCTGTTTGAGGCCAGTAATCCTCTTTGTGAGGTATTTCTGCGGCCTTTCCAGCTGTTGTAGATGTCTTGTGAGGTACATACCAAAAGGGGCATTGTACTCTATAATGGGTCTAATGAGTGATGAGTAGAGGGGAACAATGACCTCTTTTTTTCTGGATGAGAAACCTTTTGTGATGAGGTGAGCCATGTAGAAGGATTTCCTGACTACTGTGGCGATGTGATTATCAAAGGAGAGACTACTGTCCACCTGTGTCCCAAAGTCTCTTATCACACTTTCGGTGTTAAGTATACTACCACCTATGTTGTAGTTCATGGGTACAGAGTTTTTAGCAAAGGGGATGACAATGCACTTTTTGGCATTGAGCTTGAGGCCATTGCTTTGACACCAGGCATCTGTCTAAGTGAGGCCCTTTTGTAGGATGTCCACATCATTAGGAGTTTTGATTATGGCTCCTAGTTTGCAGTCATCTGCGAACTTTGTTAGCCAAAGACCTTCTGTGTTAGCCTGTACTTCAGAGAAGTAAATACCAAACAGGAGAGGCCCCAGGACTGAACCCTGTGGTACTCCACTTGTAACTGGTCTGAAGTCGGATTTGGACTCTGCTACTTTCACAGCGTGTGTTCTGTCAGTGAGTCAATTGGTAACCCATCTTGTGACATAGGGATTTATACCTAGTTTAGTGTGTTTATCTATAATTCCAGCATGGGGGATGGTGTCGAAAGCCTTGGCAAGATGTAGATAGGCTGTGTGAACCACCTTACCCTCGTCTACGGCTTTGGTGACTGCTTCAAAGAAGTCTATCAGGTTTAGGAGATATGATCTGCCTTTTAAAAACCTGAGCTGGGTGGGGTCCAGAGTTTGGAGATTACCAATGTCTTTGTTTATAAGTTCCATGATGATACATTCCATGGCCTTGAAGACCAGGCCCGTCAGGCTAATGGGGCGGTAGTTCCCAGGGTCTATGGTGGCTCCCCCCTTGTGGAGTGGGATAACTGTCACTGTGCACCATTCAGCAGGCACAAAGCCTGAGGTGAGGCTATGATTGAACATGGTACTTAGGTGGGGTGCCAGTTCATTCTGTAGTTTGTGTAGAACGCAGCCTGGGATGTTGTCTGATCCCATGGATGCTGTGTTCTTGGCTTTGGAGAGTGTATTTTTTACCTGTGCAGCCATGATTACAGGAACTTTGCATTCTTCCGTTATAGAGATGGGCTCTTTAGGGGGTGAGAGTGGGGTAAAGTTAGCACTGAACCTATCTGCCAGGATGTTGAGAACATCAGTTGGCTCTGTATATTTAGTGCCATTGTGCTGTAACTCAGAGCAGATCTGAGTGTTGCCATTGAGATTCTTGAAATTGCTATAGAATGCTTTGTGGTTGCCTTTAGAATCAGTGGTGATTTTGTTTTCGTAACTAGCTTTGGAGGATTTTATAAGGAATCACAGCTTCTTACTGAGGCTGACCAGGCAGCTCCTCCACTCATGGGATTTTACATTCTTTTGTTACAGTTTCTTCCTTCTGTTGTACAGTTTGTTTATGGCAGGGGACCACAAGATTGGCTTATTTTATTGGAGGATAGCATCTTGGTTCTGTTTGGGATAGCACAATCCATACACTCGTGTAAGTGCTTATAAAGTGCAATTGTGTAGGATTCAGTAGTCATAACTGTATTGTCCATCTGGATGGGTGTCATGAAGTTCACCACTTCTGTCTTAAGAAGCATGAAGTTGGCTTTGGAGAAAACTTTTACCATGGTTTCCTTAATGGGGAGTGGGGGCAGGATGTGGATATCTAGGGTAATTAGCTTATGGTCGGATCGGACCAATGAGGTGTTGACTTCAGATGTGGAACACCAGTCACTCATGTTGGTAATGACTATATCTAAGATCTTGTTGCCCTTGGTGGAGATGTGGATAAGTTCAGCCAGGGCATTGGAATTTATGAATTCCACAAAGCGTTGAACAAAGGAGTTGGTATATGAGTAGTTTTCCCAGTTAATGGTGGGGTAGTTGAAATCGCTCATTATTAGGGTGATTGGTTGAAACCTAATATTTTCCAGTACATCAAGAAAAGAGGAGTGAGAATCCTGGGGCATGGTGGGAGATCTGTAGAAAGCTACAATTTGAATTGCAGTATTGCCCAGATTAGTTGCACTTGGATAACCTTGGCTGCATTATGCTGAGCAACTAGCGTGGAGGTATGGATATCCTTAATGAATATGGACACACCTCCGCCTTTGATGTTCCGGTCCAGGTTACATGGCTGAAAGGTGTAGTATGAGTTATAGCCTGGTAGTGCAGGGGTGCTCTCTGGAGCCTTGAACCATGTCTCAGTCACTGCACAGATATCGATGTTCTCCATTTTAAGGAGTGCCTGAAGTCAGTGCATTTTGAGATTTAGACTTCTAGCATTGAGTAGTATCACCCTCAGTTTTTGCTTGCCTATTCCTGTTACAGTGATGAATTTGTCATTTGAACCTTCCCTAAAAACGGCACTATGGGGCGGAAAGAACCTTAGCCAGTATCCGGAATCCCAGGGGTGACAGGTGCAGGCCATCTCTGGCAAAGCATCATGGTCTGTCGACCATGTCATCCCAGGCAGACAGATACTGGACCCTTTAGAATGACACCAGAATCTTAGCCAATTGTTGAAGTCAATCATTTTGTCCTTGTAATGCGGCATCGTTCTGGGTGATGGCAGAATGCTACTCAGGGCTAGGATCATATCTGCCTGGGCCACAAGATTGGAGAGCTCTTCCATTTCTCTTTCCATGTAGTCCAGGGAGGTACATCTCAGGTCATTCACACTAACATGGACAATGATAGAGTCATATTTGTACTTGTTGTGGAGTGACCTGAGTGCATGCGTTATGTGGCGGATCCTGGCACCTGACAGGCAGCTGACAGTAACTTTCTCCTTGTTTAGTCTAGTGAGTGGAACATCAGTGTGCCTGACTATAGAGTCACCTATGACTAGAGTGTTGGGTATGTTGTTATGCCTTATGGGCTGTGGTTGATTGGCACACTGAGTTTGTGGGCTATGTGTCATTTGGGTTGTTTTGTGGGGTGGAGTTTGCTCGCATTTATGCTTTGGATGTCCCTGATGCTTGGGCAGGCTTTTATTGAGAGCATCTGTGAATGTAGGTGTGTGTTTTGTGTTTCTATGTATGTGTTTTGGTGGTGTAGGTTTTGAGGGACTATGTGATGAGTGTGGTGCGGTGCAAGTGTTTACCTTCTCCTCTTGACTGTCTAGTCCAGTCTTGGTTGAAGAGAGCTTTGCTTCCAGTTTGGCTATATAAATGCATCTCTCACAGGTTGTAGTGTTGGGTGGTAGGAGAGGGTTGTCTGTGTACATGAGGCAATTGCTGCATTGCCCCAAGATGCCCAGATTCATCAGGTAGACAGGAGAAATCACTGGGAGCTGACCCTTAGACATGCCTGGATAAGTGCTTATTTATTAAGTACTAAAAACTGCTTTCCACTAGACAAGTGAGGAAAGTTGAGTGCTGTAGTAATTTGCAGCTTATGTAGTGCTTACAATGAGTTCTGAACAAGTGCTGAGATCAAAGAAACAGATTTGAGTGCTGAAACTAGAAAACTGGCTAGTTATAAGAAAAAAAAACTAAGCTAGAAGGCTTCCCTCCAACACAAAAGGGCTTGGGGGCTCAGAAGCCTACAAATAGTCTATACCACTTAACAGGAAAGGCAGGAAACAAGCTTATTTTTTTCTGTTTCCCAGATGCTCTCTTTGTACACAGTAGGAGTGCCTGAAATCAGAATATGATCTCACTGCACTCAGTTGAGTGAGCAAATGAGATGGGCCCAAAAGGAGTAACCAAACACAAATTTACAAGAGGGGCGGGCAGTTTCAAGGCCACTAAGATTAACACCAAAACAAAAACAGGGAGGATGGGTGGGACTAACTGAAGAGCAGAGTCAAAACTTTCAGTTCAGTTAATATTCCTGCAACACAGTTAAATCAATTTAAATACTGTATTTTTTGAAAAAAAGTGCAGATGAAGGTACTTAAATTCTCTTATACGTCCAGTTGAATACAGCTAGTTCTTAGCTGACCAAAGCTGAGGTTTTTAAGCAGAAAATATTTCACACTGTACCACTTAAATAGGCAAGGACAGGAAATCAAAGAATGTTGCTACCCCCACAACTGCAATTGCTAGCAAATAATAAAATTCAGCAAGCACCGACTAACTTCCAGTTCTGTTAATATTCCTGCAACACAGTTAAATCAATTTAAATATTATATTTTTTGAAAAAAAGTGCAGATAAAGGTACTTAAATTCTCTTATACGTCCAGTTGAATACAGCTAGTACATGCGTGTACACCCTGTTATACATTGGCTCGACACAATACAACTATGGCCTTTGTGTAATGGTGATATTGCAGATGTGAAACACTAAACATCATACAGTCCTGTGCACAGCTTCTGTAGGCATAACATGAAACCACCACATAACATGTCTTGAACATTTGGAGTGTGTCACGACATGGAAGCATTCACCTATACAGTATCCAAATACGTACATGTGTTGAACAACATACACATACATCCATATCAAGCCACAAATACAGTACATTCACCTTGCTGGTGTCAGACATCACTGTCATGCCTGCTCCTCATGCGTGTGAGGTACACAGATGGCATGTGGGACAGTGAGTACTTGTAAGTTAGCCATGTGTGGACATAGTTGCCAGGTATCAGTAATATGGTTGCAAATGTGCAGGGGTGTCATCCGTATACCCTTCTGTTTCACACATTCCACAATAGGGTTTAATGTGCATACACCTCTGTAATGTGGGTCCCATTCCACATTAGATATGTATGTATGTGAACATAGTCATGGCTATGAACTGTGTCAGTAACTCACACTGAATAGCAATTGTGAAGCCACATGATGCCCTGCAATGGCTATGCACATCAGCTCAATGTGCAGTATGTCCCTGCATATTTGTAGGGTGGACAGACAACATTGCATCAGCTGAAGGCCCATGTTAGTATAACACATCCCTGCATTGGGGCACCATTACCATACTATACATTGGAAAGGACACCATTGTGTTACACATGTATGCATGTTATTCAACATGTCAGCAGAAGACATGTCATACTACATGTGATTGGCAAGGTCATATGCCACACAGCAGGCCGGTGTACTGTAAACCTGTGCTGGTCTGTGGCACCATTGCAAAGTAGGGACAGCCATGTCAAACATGTGTGTACAGCCACATGCACAATGTCTACACTCAGCTCAAGGGTAGGCGGAATAATGTTGAACAGATATGCACTGCTTTGGGGGAGATATGCAAGCTAGGGCTCAGGCAAACATAGTATGCAGTCAACACACCCTACTGCTCATGTCCTCACACATAGGGGCGGTGGCCAACACAAACCATTAGTGGCAGAAGTAAAAAAGTCAGCGATGGTCTGTTAACATATGGTGTATGTTGCACACCCCATGGCAGTGCAGTGCAATGGTGTAAAGTGCATGCATTGTGTTGCAGGCATGGGGCATAGGCTGCTAACACAAATGGTGCAATACAGGTATTTATGCTAACCACCACTATAATTATGTAAGGTGCATGCCGTCTGCTAAACCACATGCATGCTGTTGTGTGCAATTCAGGGATGTATGATAACTACCACTATAATTGCCTAAGCTGAAACTATAATTGTCTAAGCTGAATGCCATCTGCCATATCATCTGCATGTAGCGTGTGTGTCTGTGTGTGTCTGTGTGTCACTGTGTGTCACTGTGTGTCTCTGTCTGTGTGTCCCTGTCTATGTCTCTGTCTGTCTGTGTGTCTCTGTCTTTGTGTGTCTCTTTGTCTGTGTGTGTCCCTGTCTGTCTGTGTGTGTCTGTGTGTGTGTGTCTGTGTGTGTGTGTGTGTGTGTGTGTGTGTGTGTGTGTGTGTGTGTGTGTGTGTGTGTGTGTGTGTGTGTCTCTGTCTGTCTGTGTGTGTTTGGTATAACTTGTAATGTACAGTTCTTGTCTTCCCCTCCCAGGTGTTGATGTAGGTGCATTGCCCTCCTGTGGTCCACCTGATATTAGTGTCCCCACAGACTCTAGGATTGATGATGATAGTATGATTGAGGCACAGGCAGGGTTGTCAGGGGCTGAATCTGTACCATTGGTTGCCATTCCACCTGTCTCCCCCTCATCCTCACACACAGTTCCCCTGCCTGCACATACCCCATCATCACCGGCCATAGAGGAAGGACAGTTGGTGGGTGGTAGCATGGAACAGGGAAGTGTGGTGACTATGGAAGGTGTGTCTGCACACAATGATCCCAGTCAACAGACTGGTGATGTCCCACACAGGGATGTGCCCAGCGCTGCTTGTAGGAGGACCACTGGCCAACATGCCCCTGCGAGACCAAGCACATCAGCTGGAGTCACCAGACGCATGTTTCAGGCTGTAATGGAGGTACAGGAATGTGCTGAATGGCACAACAGAGACAGTCTGAGGCTTCAGAGGGTTGTTGTCCATTCATTACCTGACAACATCCAGGCACTTGCAAATGCTCACCATCATCTTGCAGATGTTTTGGATAGATGATTGGGTGACATGGTGGGAGTCCTTGACCATGGCATGTCAATCCTCAAGCATGGAATGTCTGTGCTGGAACATCTGGTGGGAGTGAAGCATTGGGCACATGGAAGTAGGCCAGCTATATCACCTGTTGAAGATCTACGTGAACATGCTACTGCACATGCCCACTCCCATAGTGGCGGTAGCAGCAGCAGTGCTGCTGGTGCTGTGCAGTCCACACCAGAACACAGCGGGCCATATGCATGTGGTCCTGGATAGTCCCAACAGGGACATGATTCCAGTGCACGTGTCATCAGACGGTACCCAATATGGACCTCTGCCTGGTAGTGCCCGTGCAACCCCTGGCAGGCACAGGTCACATGCCCATGGCCAGACACTGTGAACTGTGACACCTGTCTTGTACAGTCTGCAGCTGTCAATATTACCCCTGTGTAGGCCAGCCACATGCCAGACCTGTGTGCATGCATACACACACACTGGAAACAAATGTAGGGCACCTCAACACAAACACGCATAACATCCACACATGCCCAGTAGTATCACAGGCCCTAACACACATGCTTGATGTCATCCAATGGCACAGCCTAGGCCTTTGGCAAACATTATCACCCTGTGCATATGATGATGCCTGTGCCGCATCCCTGTCATCCACACCATCGGTGCAGGGACATGTTCATATGGTCTGATGCACAGGGTGAACATACTAGGTAGACAATTGTAGATTAATATTGTTGAGTACTGTTGACAGGCAGCAGACATACCATGTATTGCAGTTTTAGAATGCATTTTGTACAAATGACAGCATGTATCATGTGTAACAACACTAACAGCATGTTGATATTGACATTCTGCCTTTCCTCTTTCAGGTGTAGTTGCATGTGCCGGGTGATGTTGGTGTTTGTGGGAGTCCCATATGTACATGTTGACTACCCACAGGTCAGTATGACAATACCTGCATGCACTTTGTAGCTTCCACATCACAGTTATATTCTCCCATGTTTCAATTATGTTTACTGTTCTAATGATCCAAGAGCATGATAGCTGTGTAGTAGGCTACTGTGTTCAGAACCGTCACATCCGTAGAGTGACATCACAGGTATAGCTACCTGGAGCGTGGAGTAGGTAAAAGAGTGGTATGCTGGATGACAAGGGTAAAGGTCAGTGGAAATAGTGGCTTCTCATTGGGAAGCAGTAATACCCACTGCCATGACAGCATGCAAACACAGACACTCCCACATACTCAATGATTCCAGACACAGTAACACACACTCTGACACACACACACACACACACACACACACACACACACACACACACACACACACACACACACACGCACACAGTTGCCAGTGTTCAGATGAGAACCCCTGCCTATGTGCATATCATCATTATAGTAGCACGCAATTACAAGATGCGCCACAGAGATTACACATGTACAGGTAGTTGGAATGGCCTAAGATCGAGTACATCGACAGGGATACTACAGTGCAGTGAGTGTATGTGGGGAGGGGGGTCCATCAGTAGGCTATGTACCAACAGGTCACATCCCAGGGTGTACATGTTAACAGGCAGTTAGTATGCCCGTCTACGATTGATGATATCAACAGGGATGCTAGACTGCTTTGAGTGGATGGGGGGAGGGGGCATTAACATTTCACTATGGTAAAATACAGCCTCACTCCAGGAATTGGACAGCCACACACACACACACACACACACACACACACACACACACACACACACACACACACACACACACACACAAACACACACACACACTGGCATTCACAAAGATATACACCTATGTCACACGCATACATACACTTTACATGTGTGAGGTTTAACCACCTGCCTATGCCTTTCTTTCTACATTTCACTCTATACTGGTGTCAACAACAGTGCTCAGGAGAGTGATAACATGCGGGATGTATTCCCAACCATATTTGACATATATGGACACACACCCACATGTGCCAGTACTGTGAATCAAACACCTGCCTATCTAATGATAAATACTACAGCAGTACAGAACTATCACATCTGGTACAATGCTTACTGACTCTTTCCTTTGACAACTGTGCTGATATATGCACAATATATGCACAGGGGAGGTTATACTGTTACAGGTGTCATGGGGTTTGCCTTCAGTGTCACCCTTACAGCATTCTTCATTGTTTGTCTTACAAAACCTGACCTTAGCTGGTACACATGTTATTGTAGGAATGGTTGTAACACACCAGTGAGCTGTCCTCAGTAATCATTCATCTGCAAAGAAGCCCCACCACTTAGTAGTCATGTCCAAACATCTATCCATACCTCATGTATGGCTTACTGTACATAGAGCATATCACCATATACAGTTGGCAATGTTGAGGCTGTATTGCAAAAGCATGATATACTAAGATAACAGTCACCTTCAGACATCAGACACTGCACACACATGGAATCTACACAAACAGCAATACCTGTACACATATGCGATCTACATCAGTACGTGCAATAGCAGGTCAAGAGGATACATTCCACACCTTCCCCACGCCATGTGTAAAACATATCCGAGCATTACACCATAATGAATGTTGTATTCATGTACTGGTAGGACACCGCCACTTTCACTGAGTAGCCAAGTGTACATATATTACAACAGCACATATCAGAGTGACACACTCAGCATTATTCCATGTCATGCTCCTACAAACTGTTACATGACAGTGCCTTGGTGAAGCCAGGACACTGTAGTGGTCAACAGTGAGCATATCATATTTGCCACACACACCTCACTTGTACTGGAAGAGTGCCAGCAATGTACTCTGTTAGAGCTAGGCAGTACACTCATTCAAGCATGTGCGAGGTCTGTGGCTTGTAAATATCTCACTCCAGCATGTACTGGCTATTGTGGTACTACGGCTAATGTCCAGACAGCACACAGCATGCATGGCTTGAAATTGTTGACATGGGGTATATGTAGGAGCTGTGGCCACACATGGCTGTACATGTCATGAACATATCACCTGTGACTACTCAGGAACATACAGTGCAGAGCTGGATTTCCCTGAGTCTGTCGATACAGGCCTTGTGTAGGTCTTGTTATTTGGGTATGTTTGTAGGCATTGCATTAGGTGGACAGGTCTAAAGACATACATGCCACATGGGGTGTTGTATGATATGATAGGTGTCATGGGTGACCAGTAGAGAGGGGATATTACCTCTGTCAACATAGATATTGAACCTTATGTACTGTTAGCATGCTATCTGCCATGTGTATGTGTGTAATGACTGTAGCCACCTGTATGTAGAAAGGTAAATGAAAGCTATAGTAATGTACTATATGTTGCATGAGTGTGGGATGTACATATCCAGGGCTGGTACGGTTAGGTCATTTCCAACCATGAGGGTGGTGTTTACTGGTGTACAGCAACAGTCGACTGTGTTAATGCTGACAACATCCGAGGGACCCTGGTATGTGTACAACTGAGCAGGTTACAAACAGTGGAATTATTGCATTGCATAACACATTATGCAGCTGTGTCTGTACATGGGTACATTGCACAGTTGACGTAGGCCTAGGTACAGTTCACCAATCGAGGGTTATCTGGTGGTCTACCATACTATGTCATACCACATATGGATGTGTGTTGGTAGTCTGGGAACAAGGTGGTGGATGTATATGAGGATACAACCTAGAATGCAGAATTTGTCACTGTCACCTGTACCTGACTCATCTGTGATGCGTTATGTCAGAGTAGTGGTCTTTACATGTGAGTAGCTTTTATGAATATGTGTACACCACCACCTGGTATGGTCCATACCACATTTATGGCCCACATGTCTGGATCTGAGTTATATGGTGGTAGTGCAATTGTGCACTACAGAGCCTTCAGCCAAATGTTCCTTACTGCACAGATGTCAGTATTCCCCATT
Source organism: Protopterus annectens (assembly GCF_019279795.1). NCBI lineage: Eukaryota > Metazoa > Chordata > Ceratodontiformes > Protopteridae > Protopterus > Protopterus annectens. Next base: position 575,457,119 of record NC_056731.1, on the reverse strand, counting down.
GTAGGTTTTCATTGAGCAAATAGGTTAATAACACCACACATCTAGCATGGGTTAGCATAAGCATCCAATGCAATTATCATGTAGGTGTCAGGGTGTTACTTCTGTGTGTAGGACATTTGCCTTGGAATGCGGCTATATGGGTAAATGTGACCTAGGTATTATCCACACACACGTGTAATGTGGATGCATTTGCTCTGTGTTGAAGGCTCGTCGTTCAGTCATTACAGCCCGGAATGAAAGACACTGGACAACTTCATAATAACAGCTGGACATTGGCTCATTGTTTTGATCTAGCAGTTGCCACCCATACCATGACATCACTAAGCATGGCATTAATGTGCTTGGTAACAAATTCCCCATGTAAGGTGAAGGATAGTGGCAGAACTTGTGTATATGATCAATGAGAGATATACTTAGGGTAGCAGTCCTGTTAATAATGACAACTACTACCACAGCCAGGAGAGGTCATCTTGTCACCTAAACCTCAGTACCATTACACAAGGTGGCTCACACATTATGCTTGCACATGCCACTGTTCCACATATAATGCCACTGTCCACAACCTGCTATTACTGTATGCCTTTCAGGGTAGCAAGGTGTGTGACACATGCTGTAGGTAGCATCTGCCTGTGCGACCCAGGTAACATATTGTCTGTCACATCCACACATGCATGAATGTGTATACATAACATATATATGTCAGTACGTCATGTACATGTATGCATGTGTATCACACAGCACAGACACAGATATATTATTTACAGGCCACATACAGGTATCAGGTAGTAAACTAGTATGATGTTCATATATACTGACAAGTAAGATGTACCTAACTTTAAACCTGTTTGTTTACATTAGGAGTCCATTACAACATGTTCTGTACATGTAAGTGTTTGAGCATGCACACTGTGGTCTTCAGTGGTTAGAATCGGAGTGCATCCCAAACAGCCCTGTGCTACTAAGTGAATAAGTGTACCCACTGCCACCTTATGTAATTTGAGTCAATGCATCCAACAAGCCCTTTGTTACTAAGTGTATGAGCATGCCCAGTATAACCTTGTGTAGTTGTAGTCATAGTGCATCCGAAATGGCCCTGTGCTACTAAGTGTATGAGTATGCCCACTGTAACCCTGTATAGTGATAGTAGTTATCCATTCTGCAGATGGCCATACTCCAGTTCAGGTTCCTGTTGTGCTACAACTATACCTCTCAAGCCTACCTGTGGATGGTGTGTCTTGTTTGTGCATACAGGTTGTAATGGACACCTACTTTAAACACACAGGTCTACAGCTATGTACTTTGTGACTGTCAGTCTCCCTTTTTTCCCAATTTAAAAAATTTTTGGGGGGGAAAGGGGTTTTTTCCAAAAAAAATTTAAAAAGGGGGTTTTTTTCCCCCCCCCCTTTTTTGTGTGTGTTTGTGTGTGTGGGGTTTTTAAAAATTTTTTTAGGGTTTTTTGGGGTTTTTGGTGTGTGTGTGTTTGGAAAAAAATTTTTTGGGGGGGGGGGGGGGGGTTTTTTTTGTTGGTTTTTTTTTTTTTCAGGGGGGTTTTCCGAAAAAACCCCTTTTTTGGCCCCCTTTTCCCCTTCCCCCCCCTTTTTTTTCCCCCCCCAAAAACCCGGGGGGGTTTTTTTGGAAAAGGGGGGTTTTTTTTTTCCCCCCTTTTCCCCAAAATTTTTTTAAAAAAATTTTTAAAAAAAGGGTTTTTTTTTGGGGGGTTTTTTTTTTTTGGGACAATTTCCCCCCCCCCCAAAGGGAAAAGGGGGGAAGGTTTAAAAAAAAAAAAATTTTAAAAAATTTTTTAAAAAAAAAAAATTTTTTTTTTTTCCGGGGTTTGGGGGGCCCCCCCCCCAACCCCAATTCCCCCCCCCCCCCCCAAACCCCATTCCCCAAAAAATCCCCCCAAAAAATTTTTTTTTTTAAAAAAAAAATTTTTTTAAAAAAAAATTTTTTTGGAAAATTTTTTGGGGGGGGGTTTTTTTTTTTTTTTTTTTTTTTTTTTTTTTTTTTTTTTTTTTTTTTTTTTTTTTTTTTTTTTTTTTTTTTATAAAAAAAAAAAAAAAAAAAAAAAAAAAAAAAAAAAGGGGGGGGGGGGGGGGGGGGGGGGGGGGGTTTTTTTAAAATTTTAAATTTTTTTTTTTTTTTTTTTTAAAAATTTTTTTTTAATTTTTTAAAATTTTTTAAAATATTTAAAAAAATTTTTTTTTTAAAATTTTCCCCGATGGGGGTTTTTTTTTAATTTTAAAAAAAAGTTCCCCCTTTTTTTTTTTCCCCAAAAAAAAACCCTTTTTTTTTTCCCCGTAACCCGGGGGGCATGGGGGACCCCGGGGGGAAAAAACCCTTTTTAAATTTTTTTTTCCCCCAAAAAAACCCCGGGGCCGAAAAAATTTAATTTTTCCCCCCCCTTTTTTAAACCCCTTTTTTTTGGGGGGGGGCCCTTTTTTTTTTCCCCGGGGGCCTTTTTAAAATTTAAAAATTTTTTTAAAAAAATTTTTTTTTTCCCCCCGAAAAACCCGGGTTTTGGGAAAAAAATTTTAAACCCCCCAAAAAAAATTTTTTTTTCCCCCCCTTTGGAAAAAAGGGGGGGGGCCCTTTTTGTTTTTTGGTTGGGGGGTGGGTTTGGGGGGCCCCCCCCAAATTTTGGGGGGTTTTTTGGGGGTTTTTTTTCCCAAATTTTCCGGGGGCCCCCGGGGGGGGGGGGGTTTTTTTTTTCCCCTAACCCCCGGAAACCCCCAAAAAGTTGAACCCAAAAAACCCCCCCCCCCCCCAAAAAAAAAAAAACCCCCCAAAAACCCCCAATTTTTAAAAAAAGGGGGGGAAAAAAAAGGGGCCCGGGGTTTTTACCCCCCAAAACAAAACCCTTTTTAAAACCCCGGGCCCCCGGGGGAAAAAATTTTTCCCAAAATTTTTTAAAATTTTTCCCCCCCCCTGGCCCCCTTTGGGCCATAAAACCCCCCGGGGGGCCTTAAATTTTTTGCCCGGGGGGGGCCCCCCCCTTTTTTTAAAAAAGGGGGGGGAAAAAAAAACCCCCCCCGGGTTTCATTCAAGGGGGAAATTTTTTGGGGAAAAAATTTCCCCCCCGGACCAAAAAAAAGGGTTTCAAACCCCCGGGCCCCTTCCCCCAAAAAAAAAAAAATTTGGGGGGGCCCCCCCCCCCCCCCGGGGGGGGGAACCCAAAACCCCCCCCCCCCCCCCCAAAACCCCTAACCCCCCCCCAAAACTCCCCCCCCAAAAAAAGGAAACCCCCCTTTTTTTTTTTTGGGGGGCCCCCCCAAAACCCCCCCCAAATCCCTTGGCCCAAAAAAAGGAACCCGTTTTTCCCCCCCCAAAGGAACCCCGGGGGGGGGTTTTTTTTTTTTTTGGGAAAAAGGGGGGTTTTTTTTTTTGGGGGGGGGAAAAAAAAGGGGGGGGTTTTTGTTAAAAATTATTTTTTAACCCTTTGGGGGGCCCCCAAAAAAAAAATTTTTCCGGGAAAAGGCCCCCCGGGGGGCCCCCCTTTTTTTTCCCCAAAAATTTAACCCTTTTTTTAAAAAAAAGGGGGGGGGGTTTTTGGGGTTTTTTTTGTCCCCCCCCCTCTGGTGGATTTTTTTTCCCCCCTCCCCCATTTGGGGTTTTTTTGGCAACCCCAAACCCCCCTTTTTTTGGGGCCCCTTTTTATTGGGTTGGAACCTTTTTTTTTCCCGGGGGAAAAAAAAAGGGTTTTTTCCCCTTTTGGGTTTCCCGGAAAAAGGGGTTTTTTTTGGAAAAAACAAAATTTTTACCCGGATTTTTTCCCCCCCCAGGGGAAAATTTTTAAAAAAAAAGGGGGGGGGAAAAAAAAGGGGGGGGGTTTTTTAAAAAAATTTTTTTGGGGGGTTTTTTTGGAAAATTTTTTTTAAAAGGGGGGGAAAAAAGGGGAAAAGGGGCCTTTTTTTAAACCCCCCAAAACCCCGGGAAAGGGGGGGGCCCGGGGTTTTTTTTTAAAAAAAACCCCAAAAGGAAATTTTGAAAAATTTTTTAAATTTTTTTCCCCTCCCCCTTTTTTTTTTTTAAAAATTTTTTTTCCTTTTTTTTCCCCCCCCCAACCCTTTTTTTTAAAAATTTTTTTAACCTGGTTTTGTTCCCAAAAAAAAAGGGGGGGGGGGGGGCCGGGTTTTTTTTTTTTTTAAATGGGGAACCCTTTTCCCCCAAATTTTTTTTCCCCCCCCTTTTTTTTCCCCCCGGGGTTTTTTTTTTTTTGGCCCCCCTTCTGGGGTTTCCCCGAAGGGGGGCCCCCCCCAATTTTAAAAAAATTTTTTTTTATGGGTTTAGGGCGGGCCCCCCTTTTTGGCCCCCAAAAAAGGTTTTGGGCCCCCCTTGGCCCCCTTTTTTTTTTTTCCCCCCCTTTTGGTGGTTTTCCCCGGGGGGTTTTCCCCCCCATCCCGGGGGTTTTTGGTGGGGGGAAGGGGTTTTTTCCCCCGGAAATTTTTTCCCCCCCCCCCCCCGGGGGTTAAAAAAGGGGCCCCCCCCCCCCTTTTTCCCCCCCCCCTTTTTTTTTCAGGGTGGGGGGGGGAACCCTTTTCCCCCCCCCCTTTGTGGGGGGGCCCCCCCCGAATTTTTTTCCCCCGTTTAAAACCCCCCCCCCGCCCCCCCCCCCCCTCCCCCAAAAAAACCCCCCCTTTTTTCCCCCCCAAAAAATTTAAAAAGGCCAAATTTTCCCGCCCCCCCCAAAAATTTTTTAAAAATTCCCTTTTCCCAAATTTTTTTTTCCCTCCAAAATCCCGGCCCAAAAAATTTTTTTTTTTTAAAAAACCCCCCCCTTTTCCCCTAAAACCCTTTTTAAAAAAATTTTTTCCCCCCCCCCCCTTTTTTTTTAAAAATGATTTGGGGCCCCCTTTTTTTAAAAAACCCCTTTTTTGTTTATTAAAGAAATTTTTTTTTTGGGTTTTAAAAGGTTTAAAATTTTAAAAACCCCCCTTTTTGGGGGCTTGGGTTTTTTTTTCCCCCAAAAAATTTTTTTGGGTTTTTTTTTTTTTAAAAATTTTTTTTTAAAAGGGGGGCCTAAAATTTTTTTTTTTTTAAAATTTTAAAAAAATTTAAAAAGGGGGGAAAATTTTTTTTTGGGGGCCCGGATTTTTTGGTTTTGGGAAAAACCTTTTTTGGGGGGGGGCCTTTGGGGGTTTTTTTTTTGGGGGGGTTTTTTTTTGGGGGGGAAAAAAAAAAAGGGGGTTTTTGGGGTTAAAAAATTTTTGGGGGTTGGGGTTTTTTGGGGGGTTTCCTTTTAACCCCCCTTTTTTTTTTTTTTTTCCCCTTTTAAAAAACCCCCCCCCCCTTTTTTTTGCAAAATTTTTTTTTTTTTCCCCCCCCCGGGGGGGGGGAAAAAATTTTTTATGCCTATTACATTGGATTACATGCCTACAGTATCGGGAAGGGCCCCCCCGGGGGGCCCCCCCAAACCCAAACCGGGGTTTTTTTAATTTTTTTTTTTTTTTTTTTAAAGGGAAAAATTTAATAAAAAATTTTTTAAAAAAAATTTTTTAACCCCTTCCCCAAAAAATTTTTTTTTTAAAAAAAAATTTTTTTTTTTCGTTTTCCCCCCCCCAAAAAACCCCAAAAGGGGGAAAAAAAAAAAAAAAAATTTTTTAAAATTTTTAAAATTTTGGGAAAAAAAATTTTTTAAATTAAAAAAAATTTTTTTTTTAATTTTTTTTTAAAATTTTCTTTTTTAAAAAAAATTTTTTCCCCCCCCTTTAAAAAGGGGGAAAAAGGGGAAAAAAAAAGGGGGGGGGTTTTTTTCCCGGGGTTTTTGGGGGGTTTTTGGGCCCCAATTTTTTTTTTTCCCCCCGGGGTTAAAGGTTTTCCCCCCCCCTTTTTTTTTAATTCATCCCGGGGGGCCCCCCCCCGCCCTTTTTTCCCCCCACCCCCTTGGGGAAAAAAACCCCCCCCACTCCCCCCTTTCCCCCCTTTTTTGGGGGGGTTTT
>NC_056731.1:575411180-575446180 GCF_019279795.1 Protopterus annectens | reverse complement strand
TATATACATTTCCTATGCTGGGCACAGCTTAGACCCATGCAAGTGCACTCTGATTTGCTTACTGGTACTTATGTGTGTTTACTGCTGCTTATTTGTGCTTACACCTGCTTACTAGTACCTTATTCATTATGACAGTGCCACTTTGCTTGAATTATATTTAAGTTAAATATCTCATGCGATACTCTTATGTTGGTTTTACGGCAAAACGACATTCATTCCACATGGAAAATTATATGTGCTATTGTTGGGCTCGAACCATGACTGCCTGTTTGATAGGCGAATGCTCTAGACACTACACTATTGACACTTACATTGATTCCGCTTGTTTTTTTTCTATTTGAATGAATATGATGTGTAAGCTATGCTTGGCAGAGGGCGGCGATGTCTGGACACGCTGCGCTTTGCTTACACCTTTGCTGTTTCTGCAATTCGCATGTATAATAGGGACACAGGGACAGGGAATCTAATTGTGACAGTTCTGGGGACAGGGCTCTACATTCCACTACGTGCTTGTGTGTTTACTACTTTGATTTTATTTCACTGTTAGTGGACACTCTTGTATGCTTAGCATACATTTCAGTATCCATGGACACTGATTTACTGACTTACTATTAGGGGTGGGTTCTACTAGTAGGCATAGTAGGTTTTGCAAGTGTTGGGGCATGTTTACACTTCCGTAGAGCACTTGTACACACCCCCTGCACTCGCACATGTTTCCTGTGCACGTTGAGGGTCCGGTGGCGTGCCCTCATACATATTCATATGGTGCTGCTGCACCATCTGTAGTGAAGACACTCGGTGCAAGGCTAAAACCGTGCTTGCACCGAGCTTCTTAAATCCTGGGGAAAGTCTATAATCAGACAAATTTATTCCTTCAGCTCAATTAACTTGTCTATAATCGGACAAAGTAATTGAGATGAGGAAATACATGAGGACTGATCTATTAATAGATTGGAAAGCTAACATGGCATGAAGGTAGTTGTAGGGATAGGTTAGCTACTGGCATGATATGTTACTCTGGGTTTTATGAACATGGTGCACTCACAGTACAGGCTTAAGGAATTTGCTAGATTATCAGAAACTGCCAGAGTTAGTTTATTATTGTAGATCAGAGAGCATGTACTATGTGCTGCAGCTTTAAATAGCACATCAAAAACCGAGAGTGCACATATAAATATGAAGCACGTGTCATTCCTAGTGCTATTTTCAGAATGCAGCCAAGGAGTAAGCATGCATGAATACAGCAGTTAGTTTGTATTTAAGTTACTTAAGTTAAAGTCAGTAAACTTCTATCGTGATGTCTTTGCATAAAATGTTGTGTCTTTCGGCTTTTCCCGGTTAGGGGTCACCACAGTGGAACTCCGGTCTGCTAATGATTGGTAGTTGATCTTTACATGCCGAGTTACCAGCCCTGATGCACAACCGGTACGCCCATTCACACATGTCTCCATGCAGAAGACGCTCTAGCTGGGAATCGAACCGGACAAAGCTGCTTAAACAGAACACATGAACACTCTTCTATTGTGTCCATAGTAGGAGTGTGACATGGTGTCAGAAGTGGGATCACAGAAAATAAGATTCAGAACCATGAGGTGAAGAGATGACAGTGAAGGTAAACTAAGAGAAACAAACACGAAAAAGAGCCAGAAAAAAAGCAAAGGTAATGAGAATACACAGAAACTTGCTTCATAAAAATAATAAAATGGGGCAGTGCAATGGCACAAAATGCATTATTAAACAAGGGAGAGGCACAAAAGGCTTATTAACTAAGGGAAATGTTTAATGTAAGGGTAGTTGATGAAATGATTAACAGAAAAGTAAAACAAGCATGTTTAAAGGCAAAATGAACATGTTTAAAGGCAAAACGGGCATATTTAGAGTAAAACAAGCACAGGAAAAGTACAATGGGTATGAAAATAGATAAAATGAGCAAAACAAATATAATAAGGGCAAAAAAGGGCATGCTAAGTGTAAATTAAGCATGGTGACTGCATGTTTTTTGGCAAAGTGCTGTTTTGGTATAACTACAGCTCGCATTGTATCAAGGGCATAACTAAAGTTATTCAAAGTATCTCAAAGTGCGTAAAAGTGCTTACAGTGTGTGCTTAATACGGTGCATGTATTTTGAAGAGTTATTTGTGTGCAAAGTGCAACTATTTCTTGAAAGTGCAGTCAAAATATAGCCATTTCAAAAAGTTTCTTGTGTTGGTTGTGTCTATTTGGAAAGTGCCGCCATTACAGAGTGTTTCTTGCACTGTAGAGAATTGCCTAGAAAGGTACCCCCATTTTGGGGACGTTTCAGTGTGTTGTGGACTGTTTATTCGCAAAGTACCATTACTTCAAAATGTGATTGACTCTGAGCTTCTCCTGCCCAGTTCATTCACATCGTACAGTTATTTGTAATGCTTCTTATAAGGATAAATGACTTTAACAATACAATAAGTTCAAAAGTATTATGCTGCCCTAGAAACTTGTTTTGCAAAGTCCAGTTACACAGAGGCTTGCATTGTGCAGTTATTTGATTTGTTTCTTATACTGATAAGAGGTGATTTCATGCAGTACAATAATTTCAAGAATATTGCAGAGCCCAAGAAATACTTATTTTGCAAAATTCAGTTATACAGAAGCTCATTGTGCTATTGAGCAAAGTTACAAGTACTGGCATAAATTTCTGGCATATGTGTATGTGTATGTTCATGCTTATATGCAAAACCTTTCACTGGTATTTGTTAATATGGCAGATGTATTTCAAAAGCTCTTACCTCTTGTATTTGATCAGAAAATTGCAGAGAATTTGAGAATATTTGAGTAAGAGTATGATATTTTTATAAAAGCAGCTTATTCAGACAAAAATGCATGCACCAAGGCATTCATTTTGCTAAACTTAGCTAGGTCAGAGGCCATAGAAAGAGAGTATCCGTTTGTGTCAGCACTCGCAGTATATGAAGGAGAAGGTGAAAACCATTGTATTGTTGTACAGGCTGGGTCAAGGGAAGATCCCGAGTGTTTGAAGCACAAGTTTAGAGAAATATGTAACCTTCCAGTCAAATATTACAATAGAGAGGCATTTGTTTTACATGAGATATCAGAAATCGGGGAAACCTTTGCAGCTTATATAACTGATCTGAGAAACAAGGCTAAAATGTGTCGGTTTGGTGGCTTATATATTTGATCTGAGAAACAAGACTAAAATGTGTTGGTTTGGTGACTTAAAAAACAAGTTGATAAAGGACAGGCTTGTGTCTGGTATTAGTAGTGCTGCTGTGAGAAAAATCTTGCTTTGTGAATATGATTTAGTACTGAGCAAAGCCATAGAGATTTGCCAAATCTATGAAGTGACAGAAAAACACACAAGTATGCTTGCAAGTGGCAAGAGCATGGTTTCAGCAGGCTCCAGAGCAAATGTAGACAACATGCAACACATGGCAAACAGAAATAGGCCTACTAAGCTCATGGCAGCCACAACCTCTGCTGGCTCATTAAGGTAACCACATACTTTTCCAGCAAGTTCTAAGATCACTTCAGTTAAAGGTGCATGCTCAGTACATTACAAAAATGAATCAGAAAACCCAAGTCCAGCTTTATTGTTAATTGTCACAATTGTGGTGCAAATCATGAGTCTAAAAGAGAAAAATGCTTAGCATTTGATCAGCAATGTCACAAGTGTAAAAAATGGAATAATTTCCAAAACGTTTGCATATCAGGTAAACCTCATGCAGTAGTAAAGACAGGTCACACAAAAAAGCAGGTTAATTAAGTAAAGACGCAGCAGTCAGCTTTCTATGTGGATGGTGTGTCAGTAATTGGTAAAAGAGTTAATGCAGTGAATCTATTGACAAAAAGCAAAGTGTTCTGTACAGTCTGAATCAGTGGTAGATCTACAGAGTTTAAAGTAGACATGGGTTCAAAGTGTAATGCTATATCAGCAGACACATTTGCTAAAGTGAGAACTAATGAGCAACTCAATGTGGCCAGTAGTGTGAAACTTGTTGCTTATGGAGTTGAAGAGATTCAAACCGAAGGCTCAGTGATGCTTTTATTTTATTTACCACCTATTATTCTATGTAGTCAGAAGACCAGTACAGTCTTTGTTGGGTTTCAAAGATAGTTTGAGAATGAATTTGCTTTCTTTTACCAAAGACATTCATCACATAAGTGCATCTCATAGTTCTAATTTTTAAGAAGTCATTTTCTCAGAATATTCTGATGTTTTTGATGATAAGTTGGGCAAACTTTCAGTAGTGTATTCCATGAAGTTAGACCCAGAGGTTACTCCAGTATCCAGACCAGCAAGAAGAGTTCTGATAACTATGCAAGACAAAGTTAAGGATCAGCTGGATAAAATGGTGCAGTAAGGTGTAATTTGTCCAGTTACAGAACCAACTGAATGGGTATTGTCTATGGTAGCAACTCACAAAAAAGGCTCAGATGAAATCAGAATATGCATTGACCCAATGCACTGAAAAGACAATATCATCCAATGTGCACAGTTGAAGAGGTTGCAGCTCTAATACCAAATGCCACTGTTTTTTTCTGTTTTGGATGCAAAGAGTTAATTTGGGCAACTGATGCTTGATCGCAAATCCTCATTACTAACCACTTTTGGCACTCTGTTTGGCAGATACAGATATCTAAGGATACCATTTGGAATAAATTTGACAAGTAAAATCTTCCAGCATGTAGAAGAGCAAATTTTTTTGGTTTATCCTTGTACCATTATAGTAGATGATTTATTGGTTGGAGGCAATGGTGAAGGAGAGCATGACAGAAACCTAAAGAGCACGTGAAGCAAACTTGAAGCTCAAGCATCTGAAGTGCCAATTCAGACATCCAGACTCAACCAAGCAAGCAGCAATTCTTGAGATGTCAGCATCAATGTTCAAGCTCTACAGTGTTTTTTAGGCATGGTCAACTATTTAAGCAAATTTATACCAGACTTCAACGAGTTAACAGCACATTTAAGAGAGCTAACATGCACAAATGTTGCATGGTCATGGTTAGAACAGCACCAGAAAGTGTTTGATGACCTCAAGCAAAAAATTGCCACCCCACCTACATTAAGGTATATGATGTGAACAAACCAGTTACTCTTTGCTATGATGCTTCAAAATTTGGTCTAGGTGCAGTTATCCTTCAAGAGGACAGAGCAAGAGCCTATGCATCTAGAAAAAATATCCAAACTGAGATGCAGTATGCTCAAATTGAGAAAGAACTTTTGGCAATAGTATTTGCATGTTCCAAGTTTCATGATTATATTTGTGGTTGAGCTATTCAGATTGAAACTGATCACCAACCTCTAGTTACTATTCTAAAGAAGCTTATTCATTCATCTCCAGCAAGATTACAAAGAATGATGCTCACATTGCAAAAGTATAACTTCAAAATGATTTATACAAAAGGTAAACTACTCTATCTGGCTGATACCTTATCCAGATTTCCCAGGAATATAATGGAACAGCTTGACACAGAGAACTTTGACTTTGATGCAATGGCAGGGTGTAATTTTTCAACCACTAGGCTTGATGAGTTGAGAAATCACACTAAGACTGATCCAATTTTGCAAAAGCTCAATCACTACATTATTATTGGATGGCTGTCAAACCAATCTAGTATACCACTTGAATTGCAAACCTATTTTTCCTACAGAGATGAAATGTTGATGGAAAATGCCATTATTTTCAAAGGTTCTAAAATTGTTGTTCCTGCTTCCTTACAACATGAGGGCATCCAGATTTTGCATCATGGTAACCCAAGTTCTGCATCTACCAAGAGGCAAGCGAGAGAATTAGTATTTTGGCTTTCATTACCGAGAGACATTGATAAAGTACTTACTTCTTGTTCAATATGTAATAGTACTAGATTGCACTTGCAAAGAACATCTCTTCAGCTACATCCAGTTCCTGAACTACCTTGGTCGACAGTAGCCACTGATATCTTTGAGTGGAACAATCAACACTACTTGGTATTGGTAGACTCTTATTTGAATTGGTTTGAGATTGATCTGCTACCTAATCTAACAGTTACTACTGTCATTACTAAGCTGAAATGTCATTTCTCAGTCCATGGTAGTCCACACAAAGTTATTTCTGTCAGTGGTATTCAATTTACTAGCAAGTTCTTTCAGAAATTTGCAATAAAATGGGGCTTTCTACACATTACCAGCAATTCTGAGTATCCTCAGTTGAATGGCTTGGCTGAGTGAGCTGTGCAGAGTGCAAAATAACTACTTGAAAGGTCAAGACATGACAATTCAGACATTTTCCTAAATATGGTTAACCTTAGGAATGTACCTCACGATGATGTTCTTGGATCTCCAGTTCAATGACTTCTTTCCAGGCAGACAAGAACTACGCTACCTATTATTACCAATCTACTAAAGCCTAAAGCCAGAAATAAGGCCATCAAGGCTCAATTACTTAAGAAACGCTCAATGCAGAAGTCATCGTATGACAAGTCAAGTAAACTTCTTTCTTCACTAAGGGGAGGAGAAATGGTCAGACTTCAAACAGAAAAAGGTTTTGACTGCATAGGGCAAGTTATTGGCAAATGTCCCGAACTGAGATCCTACCTTATAGACTGGCAAGGTACACAGTACAGGCGAAACCGTAAACATGTGTTACCTGTACCAGAATCATCATCACAACATTGTTATAGTGACTTAGACTCTAAATCTCAGAGCGAGACAGCTAGTGTTTCCATCCCAGAGGGTGTTCCTACATCTGATTCCATCCCTGAAGATGTTCCAAGTAAATCCCAGATTGAACATTTTTAAGAGACAGCTCCAGTAGTTAAGCCCAATTCCCAATTTTATGTCACACATTATGGATGATATCTAAGCCCAGTGTGAAATATGTAGCAACATGGACTTACAAGATATAATACATATATACACAGTTATTAATGCATGACTGGTAATTGAGGTGGGAGGTTGGCGTAATGGTTAATGTGCTTACCATAGAGACACAAAGGGCAGGGTTTGATTCTCACATGGGGTAATTGGCTAGGCTTAAAATGACCCTTGAGGACAGTTAGCCTAGTACTAATATATGAATTTATGAATTGCCTGTGATATCTGCATGTCAAAATATCCATAACATTGCATGTTTTGATTTTCAAGAGGGAGGATGTAGATCAAATAGCATGTGCTATGTGCTGTATCTTTAAGAAGCACGGCAAAGACTGAGAGTGCACCTATAAATATCAAGCACATGTCATTCTTAGTGCTGTTTTGAGAATGCAGCCAGGGAGTAAGCATGCATGAATACAGCAGTTAGTTTGTATACAAGTTACTTAAGTTAAAGTCAGTAAACTTCTATTGTGAATAAAGCTGCTTAAACAGAACTCACAAAGACACTTCTATTGTGTCCAAAGTAGGAGTGTGACAATTATCTGCAGTAATGATGATGTTATCGATGAGTGGATACATAGGAGTAAATATACAGTACATAAATAATGCATATATATATTTTCAATTCATTTAGCAAGCTAAGTGAAGTGGTTATCATGAACATTTTTGAACCAAGAAGAGGGTAATAAGAAGAGTGGAAAATGCAATGTACATGAGCAATTTGAAGTAGTCAGTTAATCAGCGTGTTTTTAAAGGTAAGAGGGAACCAGAGTACCCATTGTCTGTGTGGGTCACTTCAATATAAACATGCAAACTCCACAAAGAGAGTGACTATGGATCAGGATTGAGTACTGAACCCTGGAGATGCAGGGCACAAATGCTAACCACTGAGCTAGCATGCCATCCACTTCTCTTATTTTGCTTGGTATTTTTTAGTCTATTCACACATAAAACTGGATAATGTGGTATTTATTTTTACACAGTTTTCTGTTAATTTATTAATTTCTAAACTCTTTGAAGCTCTTCGTATTCTTCAATTTCTGCTGTCCACGCCTAACATTTCCCTCCATACTTGTATATACTATGTCTGTTCTTTTGGATTCACCCCATTTTCCTCACCTATAACAAATGTACTGTGCATTATATGCTCCTGATCTTACATCTTTTTCAACCTTCTTGTAAATATATGTTACATATATATATATATATATATATATATATATATATATATATATATATATATATATATAATGTATTTTTTTTTACATCTATGCAATGTTGTGTCAATATACTATTTAATTTATGGGTCTACTTTGTTTAGTTGAATCTCATTTTACTGAATTTAATTTCACCCTGACCACTTCGCTGAAAAAACAAATTACTGAAAACTCATTTCACTGAAATGAACTTAGTATATATGGCACTGTGTAGAGTACTGTAAGGCAAGTAAAAGGCATATGCCCTTTTCCCCACTGTAGTGCAATCTTGGAGTTAGTATGTATGTATATATATATATATATATATATATATATATATATATATATATATATATAGTTAGGGGTGGGGGCACAGCCCCCCACCTTGTTTGTTTTATATTGTATTTTACCATAAACTTCAAAGCAATACAATTTGAACAACAGACATGCATAGTTGCAACACCAATGACTAACTCTCTCCAGAAGACAATGTGTACTCAAACTAAGTGGGGGGGGGCTATCCTCCCAACTATATATACTAACTCCAGGATCGGACTACAGTCGGAAAAAGGGCGTATACCTTTTACTTGCCTTACAGTATTGTACACAGTGCCATATATATATATATATATATATATATATATACTAACTGCAGTTCAGTGAAATGAGATTGAGTGAAATGAGTTTTCAGTAATTTGAGTTTTCAGAGAAGTATTCGGGGTGAAATGAAATTCAGAGAAATGAGATTCAACAAAACAAAGTAGACCCATAATTTACTTATACATTTAATCTTACTTTACTGTTTGTTACTATCTATGTAACCCTGGCTGAGCATGCAAATGGTAAAATTGGATAAGTGCTTCACTGTCTAAACAAAAGCAAATACACTCCTTCAGAAATATTACAGCATATATAATGTAAATTCTACTACATTTGTGAATTTAGATGCAAGTCTGATATCAGTGTTAACTTTGCCAGTTCTTGTTTTAAAATTGTAATTATTTTGACCAGTACACTTTTCTGGAAAGTTCTAGTAATTTAGTGTATTATTGGGGACCTGCACCATTAACATGATGCATTTCAAAAACAATTGCTTTACAGCAATATTATATGAAAGAAACATGAATCAAAAAGCCTTGTATATCCTCTACAGTTTAATAATTCAGTGGAGTGGTATGTTATATTCTGACTCCTGAGTCATTTTCTAAATGTATTTGTAGAACTTGAACTCCATCAATAAAGCAAATAATAAGAATGACTGTATCTATACAAAGACTGGACTATTCATTACCTCTGTTAGAAATTGACTGATAGAGACTGCCCATGCTATGGAACAGACTTCCCATACATATCAAGCAGAGAACCTTGCTGACCCTCTTCAACAGAAATCTTGATGAGTGGATGGGAACCAAAAAATTCACCCTGGGGATAACTCCAGTGGCTCTGCTCGACAAAGGTACTGGGAACTAAGGTCGGGTGGCACTATGCCAGGGTAATCCTATGGCTAGGCTTGTAAAGGCCCCAGGGCCATTAGCCTAGTACACACCTATGAACCTGTGTAACTGTTAACTAGGGCAGCGTGACTTCTCTCACCCTGACCAAACAAACAGTGTCCTTACCTCCGCTCGCTTATTTTACTTATTCAAGAAGCATCTCATCGCTCACTTTCATTTCCCAAGTTCACACCAAAATGTGAATCCTTACCCAGTTACACTCACATAAAACTCATTATGCCCCTCCCTTCACTTACCGCATTTCCTCCCAATCATCCTACTTTCACATTTAACCCTTTCACCCCCCCCCCAAATAACTTTCTTCCTCTACCCTCTTAATCATATTCTTAAACATATTACCATTTTTACCTAATCCCCACCTGAAGATATCCCTGGACAAATTGGTTTGTTACCAAACCTCATTTTTTCTAAGCTACCAGTACAGAGCTTCTGTTGACAAAGATAAAAAATGTCATAATTTTGTCATAATTTCAGAACCCTTTCACCCCCCCAAATAACTTTCTTCCCCTACCCTCTTAATCACATTACTATTTCTACCTAACTGCCACCTGAAGATATTCCTGGAAAAAATGGTTTGTTACTAAACCTCATTTTTTTCTAAGCTGCTAGTACTGAGCTTCTGTTGACAAAGATATAAAATGTCATAATTTTGTCCTAATTTCAGATGTTAGAGAGTGTTGTCGTCTCTATATGGATAATGAAGATGGCTGAGAATAATGGGTCTATATTATATCATTTAAGGATCACATTGTCGAATGGCATTTTATCATAAATGCTGTTCATTGACCCCCCATATGGGGATGTGTGCATCCCACATCCCCCACTAATTATATAAACCGACTCAGAGATTGCACTACAGTGGGGAAAGGGCAAATTTCCTGATCCCTAACATAATGTGATCTTAGAACGGTTCAGTGAATGGCATGTTTGATAAAATGCTGTTCGATAATATAATATTTCAGTGAAATAATAGGGACATGATAATAACATGTAAAGCTAAACTGCTTTTAAAAAACTTGCAATTGAATAACTACTGTAGGTCTTAAGTATTGCTCAATTTCTGCACTCTCCACAGCTAACATTTCCCTCCATACTTGTATGTACTATTTCCTTTCTTTTGGATGTACCACATTTCTTCACCAATAACTCTGTGACCTATCTTTCTACTATCACCCACACTAGTCACTACCTTTACAGAAAACCAGACGGATGTTCCAGACTGCCTGACTGATGTGTACAAGTGATAGTGTTACAGACTGCCTGACTGATTTGTACAAGTGGTAATGTTACAAACTACCAGACTAATATGTTTGTGCCAGTATTACAGAGTGCCAGACTGGTGTACATGTGCCATGGTTGCAGAGAACTAGCCTCATGTGTATTTGTGCCAGAGTAACAGAGACCCAGACTGAAGTATACATGTTCCAGTATTATAGAGTGTATAAATATGCCAGTGTTACAAGAGTGTCTGCAAGTGACAGATTACAAAGAGCATGACTAAAGTGTACAAGAACCAGTGATTGTAAAACTGGCACACGTACATACACTGCATCAGAGTGCCTGACTGATGTCTGCATGTGCCACTGTTACAGAGTGTGTGACTGGAGTGTACATGTACCAGTGCTGCAGAGTACATGACTGATGTGTACAAGTACTAGTGATGCAGAGTGTGTACACATGCCAGTGTTGCAGAGTACCTGGCTAATGAGTGCTTGTACACGTGTTAGAAAATATATGATTTTTGTGTACATTTGCTAGTGTTTCAGATTACCTAATGCATACAAGTTCTAGTGTGACAGAGTGCCTGACAGAACTGTGCATTTGCCAGTTTTGTACAGTACCTAACTGATGTGTGAAATTAGCAGTTTATGGAGCACCTAACCAATCTGCATGTGCACAAGTGTTATAGAGTACCTGGCTGATGAGCATCAGTATCAGTTGTATGGGATACTTCACTGATGTGTACAAGTTCCAGTATTTCAGACAAATTGCTTGTTGTGTGCCAGGCCAATGTACAGAATACTTTATGGATGTGCACAAGTACTAGTGTCATGGATTGCCTGACTGATGTGCACAAGTGCCAGTGTTACATCATTTTCTGACTGTGTGCATTGATTGATGTTATAGAGTACCAGACTGGCATGTTCATAGGTGTGTACAGTTTATAAGAGCAATATTTAAAATGTGTCCCTATTTTTGGGCCTTTATTCCCCCATAGGTTCATAGTTTAGTACTAAGCTAACTGCCCTTGCGAGCCATTTTAAGCCTAGCCAATTATCCCTTGTGAGACTCAAACCTTGCACTTTGTGTTTGTAAAGCAAGCACCTTAGCCATGAAGCCACCTTCCCAACCCATTATGTCAGGCGTTGTCCAGATTCCTTGCATTAAGAAGTTGAGAGGTATGCACACGTACTAACATGAAATGCAGAACATTCATGCACCAAGCCCACTTACTATAGTTTCTTCATATCACAGACCTGTCGATGCATAGAGAAGAATCCAAAGGTAGTACAAAACAAATTAATCTCATTTACACAAAAGAAATAAACAAGGAAAGTTGATTTGCAACACTGCACATTTATTAAATAAGCAACTGTAAGATGAATACTTTTACTCAAGAAGCTTTTCTGCAAAGAACTTTTTAAATTAAATACTAGGTTCCTATTACCTTATCAAAAAGCCATAATACTGAATGGCTTTTCATCGAACTGGAAAAGTCAAAAGCTGAAAATAGCGAAAACATGAATGAGCAAATTCCATCCTTGTGAGTTTGCCCTTTTCCCCACTGTAGTGCGATCTGGAAGTTGGTATATTTAGTTACAGGGAGGTGTGGGGGGCACAGCCACCCACATTGGGGGATGTGGGGGCATAGCCCCCCACTTATGTTTAGATTAGTGTGTAGTTGGTGGTATGGCTAGGGATTTCTTTCTCAGGGAAAGGATTCGCTCATTCGTGTTTTGGCTATTTTCAGCTTTCGACTTTTCCAGTTCGATGAAAACCCATTCGATATCATGGCTTTTTGATAAGGTAATATGGACCCTAAATAGTACATGTAGCTATTCAATATCCTCCCCCCCCCAAAAAAAAGGCTGCAACATTGTTCTTCATTGCAAATTAAAGAAAAAAAAAAACAAAACAAAACAAACGGCAAATTAAAAACAAAAAAAAAAAAACTCTATTAACATAGCTAAAAGAGGCTGCAACATTGTTCTTCATTGCAAATTAAAAAAAAAACAACAGAAAGCCTATTAACATAGCTAAAAACCTATTCAAAGTGTCATGATCCCCTTTCTACAAAAGAAATACATTGTCCACAAAGCTTTGTTAAAGAAGTCTGGACA
Source organism: Protopterus annectens (assembly GCF_019279795.1). NCBI lineage: Eukaryota > Metazoa > Chordata > Ceratodontiformes > Protopteridae > Protopterus > Protopterus annectens. Next base: position 575,433,282 of record NC_056731.1, on the reverse strand, counting down.
CTGTTCATAAACATTGTCAACATAAAGCAGGGCTTGTAAACCACAGGACATAACAATGCCATTTTCAGTTTAAAAAAAGACATGCTACACAATAGAGTATGATACTGTTGATAGTCTTATCTAATTTTGCACTCAAATAAACTCCATGTATGGTATACAAACACAAATAACCCCCACCCCAACAATGCACGATTCAAAGACACAACACAATCAGTGCATTTTCTGGTCTGAATGGCTTAATGTATGGGAGTGTGGCCACTGATGATGAAGCACATCCCTGCTACGATATTGCTCTGCATAAAAAGCAAAGTAGGAAATCAGTAGTGTTACAATAAATAAATGCAGATATTTAAAAAAAAACACAAAACCTCATTTGCATAGTTAGTAAAACACTACTAGAAAAGGAGTTTGCTGTGGAGGCAGCAAACCTACTACTACATCCATCCTTATCCCAAACTCAAACAGTGGTGATGTCATGCTCCCAACTATGCAAGCTCATGGACCACCAGCTCCTCACACATTAACATATTATGATAAGGAACCCAATTCCACCATCATGCCTAAGGATGGAAACATTTTTTTTGGATTTCCTTCTCAGCAATGCAGAAGAACTTAAGCTTAGTACAATGCATCACTTGCATCTCAGGTGTATACAATGTACCTTATGAATTACTTGCATTATAGGTGTGTACAATGAGCCTTATTAAATAGCTATGTGTACCTGATTAATAAGATAGAGCATCCCTTACTGAGCTGTACCTCACTATTGCACTCTAGTGCTGTACTTCTCCCATCCCAAGCACAGAATGTAACACAATATGTTAGACTAGAACCATGAACCAAGGTCCATGTCTATGAATTGTGGTATATGTTGTGGTAGTTCATGGAGGAATAATATGGTGGAATACAATACATAATGTGCAGAATGCAATTACACATATGTATACTATGTAGAGGAGCAGCAGGAAATATTCTCATGATACACATATTGATTTCATGTAATAAATAGTAAATTTTCCTTCTCTGACAGAACATTTTAATGTATGTGGAGACTGCCATAGTCTTCATAGCCATGTATGACGTGTTTGTAATATTTCTCATCAAATTTATACTCACTGAATTTTACAGTTTGCCCACATCACTAAAAATAACATATTTGTGTAGTAGATGCTCATCCTGTCTTGCCATCCAGAGGTCTTTGTTGAATATCAGATCAGTAGCTCAGTTCTGTGTGTGTATACATATATGTGTGTGTGTGTGTGTATATATATATATATATATATATATATATATATATATATATATATATATATATATATATGTGTGTGTGTGTGTGTGTGTGTGTGTGTGTGTATGTATGTATGTGTGTGTGTATATATATATATATATATATATATATATATATATATATATATATATATATATCTTCACATTTATAGAGCATACATTGCAAATCTTATTAAGGTCTTTCCTATTTTTGTGATATACATGAAGAGTTTTGTTATGTCTCTCTGTGAATCACTTAGGGTTTGGTTTTGCCTTTCAGGTCATTTACCCTGCTATGGGCCACCATGCCATCATTTTTGCATGGTTTAAAGGTTTTCAATGCTTTTGTAACACTGGCAATCTTGACTTTTGAGAGAAAGCTCAGAGTCACCCTGCTTTTGTCTAGCATCATGAGTGTAGAATCACCGTGCCTAACTATAGAGTCACCAATCACTAATACATTTCCATTTGCATTTATAGAATTTTTTGGTGCAATGGGTTTAGGATGTGATGTTTCCTTGTGACTTCCAGCTGCATTACTACTAACTGCTGTTGCAATGCTTGGTTTATGCTGGACCTTGCCCCTACTAGACTGTTGAGGCTTGGGCAAGGACTTTGTATAATAAATTAGTATGGGCATTTGAGGAATGCACTGTAGGAAAGTGATGGTGGTGGTGACAGGATGTATTTGATATTGAGAGTGTAGCTTCAAATTTGGCCTGGTATTTTACTCATCACTGTCTGTTGTGAGAGATCTAAGTAAAAGATCTTTATCTATGAGCATCAGGCAAGTTTTACATTACCTGAGTATACCAACGACTATGTGCCTGGCAACAGAGAGAATTCTAGGTGGCTGACCTGGTGTTTCAGACTAAGGGTGATAGGAGTGTTAAGAATAAGAGATTATAACCATGCTTCTGATCCTGAATTATAATACTGATTCAGTAAAAATAATATATGCAAATTAAGTTATGCTTGATCACTGAAATAATGGTATGTAGTAAATATTCTAGTCCACATTAGCTATAAGGTTAGTTTAGTGGATGTTAAAGGGGGATAAGAGAACCTAATAGTGTTTTCACTCCTAAGTTAATGTATTTATTTGAGGATAAAATAACAAATGTGGATAAAATTAGGCTCAAGTACTAAAAACAATATGCAGTAAATATTTTGGTGTAGAATGGCAATGAGGTCAACTAAGAAATGTAATTTTGTGGCATTTGTACAGCCCTAAAATAAAAGTGGGATTACCAATAGTTCCTAAGACAGAATTTGAAATTGAAAGTGACTATGTTTGTTGAATAACATCATGCAGCATTTTATAGAGACCAGCACTGCAGAAATAAAATGAAAGAACCAATAAAAAAGGCATCTAGAGTTTCAGCCAATAATATCCACCTCCTTAGAAACAGCAGCAAATTATTCTCTGCAAAAAAAAAATACTACTGCATCTGGCAATTTTACACTCTGAACAGAAAACAACTGAAAATGCAATTTAATATGAAATTAAATATAAAAGTGAGAAAAGAGGAGAGCTCAAAACTGAGATGTTAGATGTTGCAATAGCAGTCGGGTGACTCTAAAATGTCGTATATACACAGACTGCAAATTAATGTAAAAAATAAGGCAACAAAGTGAACAATTACAAGGAAAATGCTTAGTTTAGGAAGAGGAAGGAATAATCCAACACAATAGCAGCCAGACAAGTGTTTCAAATACCAAATCAGCAACTGTATTTATGTATTATTTTATTTATTTAACATTTGTTGACTGGGAAAGTCTGACTATGACAAAGCCTATTTTCAGCAGAGGCCTGTGGATAAACACAGACACGTGTCTTTGTAATGTGGGAGAAAACTAATGCAAACACAGGGAGGACATGCAGACTCCACAAAAAAGGCACCCAGCCAAGAATCAAACCAGAGAACCTCTTACTGGGAGGCAACAACTTTAACTGATGCACCACTGTGCTGTCAAAGACAATGCACCTGCACTTTGTGACACAGAGACAGTTAAACCACAGCCAAACACAATGTAAAAGTTGTAAAAGTCAGAACACTACAATATTTATTTATGCATTCATTTGAATTTGTTAACCAGAGTAGGACACTAATTCCAAATGACCAATTTCAGTCTTAACTCAGGGGAAAAGTACAGCAATAAAATTAATTTATACAATGCAGATAGAGTATCAAGGCAATTAATGCAAATTTAGAAATTAGATTATTTTTCTTTAAATTTAATTTAATGTAAAAAGTGGGGGAAAAAGTGGAAAAGCACAGACACTTAGTTGGCTTAATAAGAGGTTTCAAACATACAATCTGTAGCTTTAGCCAAAGTATAAATGTTGTAAAAATGAGAAAAATAAACTATAAAATAACCACTACAGAACTTTAAATGTAATGAAATGCCAATATTTTCCAGGTTCTTGTATGAAGTTTGAACTTAAAACACCAGAAAAATTCTTCATGGTGCATACACTTCTAGCACAACTCTCCTGAAGCATTTAGGAAAAAAAAAAGCTAAACACAATTAAATTGAGGCAACAGCCTAAGGAATATATAAAACTTATTGGAAATAATGCTAAGAACGCACTTACCCTAGAATAATTTACAGGAGGAAATGAAGAGCCATCATTTGATACTGCTTATGAAGGACATTTCTCAGAGAAATACATTGCATACAATAAATGTAAGCACACCTTATGCATCAGTTTCAAACAATGATATATACAGTGTATTTTATCACAAATTTGAATTTTTGGTGTATCAATGCTTCTTATTGCCCTGTGAATTGGTTGTATTTTACAGTGCATGGTAAAGTTATACCATTTATAATTTCCTATGATCACATTCACACCATGGTTTTTCATTTGCAGTACCTTCCTTATGAGCATTTATTAGTGTGCTTATTCATCATCTCCTGATCTTCAAGAACAACAGATTTGTGGTTCAAGATATTTTATAGTTAGACTTCCTCTGATGATGAAGGCATATGACTGCAATTACTTACCTGTAGAGATGTCTGACATGATAGAAAATGAAAATCAGGCAAGAATTCATTAAATGTATCTTCACTTATAAATTTCTGAAGCAATAATCCTGTCTTAGTGAATGGAGTGTCAGAATTATGGTCCATAAACGAGGAACAACATAGGCTTGTGAAGTACTTTTTCATTGTCAGAAAGGTACTTAACAAGCTACTAAGCTTGTTAAGCTAAGCTCTGTGTACTCTAGCCCTTCATATAATAATGGTATGATATATAGCAGCTTTAAATGCCCTTAGAGACTGTATTCTACCACACTTTTCAAGAAAAGGTATTACAGAGTACAGTGCCAAACAGCCACTGTTCCTTTCTGAGAAACTTTGCTACTACCTGCTGTCTGTGTGGCAGTGCGCAGTACCTTACTGCTACTGAAAGAAATAGAATGCATAGTGGTCCTCTATTTTTGTTGCTATAACTTACAGTACTGGTACAACTAGAGAAGACAAAGCTCCATGCAGTATGAAGAATTATGAACAAGTCCCTCCAGTAATAACAAAGTTGTCAAGTGTTCTTGATAAGGATGTCAAGATTCACATCTTCACTTTATTTAACTCTATTCCTTGGGTGAATTTCCTGACATCCGTGTTTTGAATACATTTTAACTTGTTTATGGTAAAAGACCAAATCATAGTTACCTATATTTGGCCATAGTTTGTTATGGTGAATATATTCACACTACAGTTCATTGCATTATTTACTTGATTTTATATTTAATGAATTAACTGGGTATGTGTCCAGGGCTCAAATCCATAATAAGCTGCATTCCCTACCAATGATGAAATAAAATTACAGACTTAACAATAGCAAAGCAATTTAGCATGAGTTACGAACAGTGCCACATAATACCAAAAGAAAAACAATTATACAGCATAGATTTATCTGAATTCTACATTTTAAACAGAGAATATTCTAAAATCTATTCAGCAATGCATATGTAGGCATTGACCCTTTTATGTCAAGACTGCAATGGAAATTGTTCTGTATATACACTAGTTACAATTATGTTCAGTAATAATTCCAGAAAGTTTAGATATCTTTATATTAATAGAATGTTCAGAAAGTTATAGAGATGTATTATTTACAGTTTTGAATAAAGTACATACATAAAAAGTGTAACAGATTGCAGTGGGTTATTAATCTGTTGTTGCAGTCAGTTTCAGTAGTTTTCAGACATACAAAGCTTTGCAATCATTATCACAGTCATTCACAAAGCATTAGTATTATAACAGCACAATTACTTAGCATATGGTCATGTATGCAAAACACAGTATGTTTATACTAAGCAGCTAGGGGGATGAATGTGACTGAAACAATTACATTTGTCCTGGGTCCCTTCAATAAACACATCACACCAAATGAAGTTTGATGACCTTTATTAAAATTCCATAGACATAAATTTATTGACAACTATTATTTATTAATCCGAGCATAAACATCCATGTAACTGTTATTAATCATGGCATAAACATGCATATAGCAATTAACTAGGGCAGAGTGAAATCACTCACCCTGGCCAAATAAGCACCGACCTTACCTCCACTCGCTTATTTTACTTCTTAAGCAGTGTCCCCTCACTCACTTTTATTTCCCACTTATTGAATTAAACATCCAACCAAGTAAGCATCATCCTTGCCTCTGCTTGCTTATTTTACTTATCAAGCAGCATCCAAATGCTCAGTTTCCTTTCCCAACTCATTGAAATGAACATCCAACACCTGAAGGGGAACAGAAGAGGGACAAGCCTGCCCCTCTTCTCCACCCACCAGCCTGACAAGGCTGTTACCCCCTCCTTCATACTGAAACTTCCAAAAAAACTTCCAAAACAAACCTAGCTACACATTAAAAGGAGATGAAGCCAAACTTCATTTGGTGTACTCCATCCTCTATAAACCAGACTGGATTCCTGTTAGCAGCCTCCTAAAACCCTGTCATATAATACCCAAAAGAGCCAATTACCTAAGAGGCTGACAATTAAACAGATGATCCCTCTCCAATGCCAAAATAATACCCATAACTTTGTATAACCTCTGTAATTTAAACAACTCCTCACTTATCCTAACTACCAACAGTAGCTTTGTAATGATCCTCAGGTCATTACCTGCCAAATGTAGCAGCAAAGCTCTAAGAAGCCCAATGGCAAGTAAAACAAAGCAAGGTCAACCCCAGTGTACTGCCCAATGGATATAATGAACAACACAGAATTTCCTTTCTAAAATATCAATATAATAGTAAGCCTGCCATCTTACCAACTAGCCATTATAAGGTAAGAAAACTAACCACCCTCTTAATGAATTCAGTACATCCATAAAGCAAATGCTACAGGCTGTAACACAATGAACCTCCATGAACCTCCATTTAGCAATGCCAACTTTCAGAACAAAGTCTGTTTTATCAGTAGCCATTGACTGCCAATCCTTACCCTTTGAAACCTGCCCCAACCCCTCCACCGTATGAACCGATGTTCAAGATTTGGTAAATTCATGTAGCCCAGTCACCCATTCAACTATACTAATCACACTTAGAGCCTCTTTGACCAAGTGAACTGTGCTACCTTGATCCCAAGTCTGAGCTAAATAACTCAGTCCTTCCCATCAAACTCCTTACCCCAGGCAGCTGCAATACAAATTTATATAACAATAACCTACCATATGCCTTCCTTATAAAAGCTGCCCCAGACTCTTGCAACAATCATCTAAAACTTCTAAGCCAAACTAGCACACCTAGTCTAACAGCAACAAACAACCCATAATACTGCCATATTAACCACGTGAAAATTAACCCTATTGCCTAACAACTTCTCCTGCTAAACATATGAATCTGGCTAAAATAAAACTCCAAATGTTCAACATCCCTGCTGCAATCCACCTTCCCTCTTGCCAACCAATTCACAAATCAGCCCCCCTCAAAGTATGCCTCCAAACCCAATACCTCCTGCCACATTTGTGAACAAATGCCAGTCTCCATGAACATCCCAAGCCATCTGCCAAATGGCCATACCACTAAACTGCTCCAAAAGTCCCTACAATGCTAAAACATGCACCAACTTATTAATCCTTACCCAACTGACCAGAGTAAACTGTCCAACATGCAAACTTCAGGTGCTCAAAAAGCTCAACATCCTTAATCCACCACTTGTCCATGAATTTCCCCCTTGAAGCTTATCTTTTGATGCATAACATTTGCATCTGATAAAGAAACAAACCATGGACTACATCTGCTAGGAATCCCAAAACAATGCCTTGCTGAAACCTTCTAACTTTTACCTATCCCAGGAAAATACCCAGTTCCCCACATATCCCCCAAAACACCCACATCTGTAATGCTCCGTCAAACCCTACCTACTCTTAAAATTAATACAGATAATGTAACACCTCCTAGTAGCCTAAATGAAAGAATATCAAACACCCAATGACCCAACCACCCCCCATTCCTACTCCAAACCTTCACAATCCCTTCGTTCTGCTATAAGAGACAAAGATTCCTACAAATTAAATCCCTCCCCCTTTTGATTCAATAGAAAGTCCTTTAGAGAACCCCATCTTTTATCCATACACTAATAGGCAAAGGCATCCCCCTGTCTTCCCTTTGACACATGAAAGGACATCCCTTTTCTCTACCTCTAGAAATTCCCTTTTCCCACAGCTACCCTGACATCCACATAATGCAGGTAGCTTATGCAATTCACTCTGTTGCAACTCAAATTAACCAATGTGCCTTCTCTGTCACCTGCACAGCTGAATGTATACCCCTGTCTTAGGTGTGTGAAAACCTACATGCTACCCGCAACCATACTCTACTGCCAAGACATACCCCCATTGCTCCCCATTAACTAAGTCAAATGTCATTAAGTCTCACATTTAAATGCAGTGACTGATCAACTGCTGTCACATATGATCATATCACAACTAGGCATCCCCCACCCAAAATACACTGTACCTCTCAGACCAAGAGAAAATAAGCCAAAATCAGCAAGGCCGAAGCAGTATTCTTCTCCAACCAAGGCACCATGTAATCAATGAAACCTAATGCCTAATGAAGCTTAAACCCCTGTTGTCCCCTGTCTGTAGCCACATGTCTACTAAAACCTCCAATGGCTTTATTGTTTGTATTTCCTGCTTCCACCAGACATTAAACCCCAGCCGCATCAATTAATTCAGTTATCAATTAATTCAAATTATCAACATACTCCACATTCCAAAACTTCCCTTTAATTAATGCGGTAGGTGGAAGGGTCAAAAGCCCTCCCTCTCCACTCCCCGGTCTTGCTTAGCTAATCAATCACTAAGCCAAATCCCAAAATTCAAAAACCACCTCAGTTGTTATGACTCCTCCCCACCTATAGACTACACAAAATCCCCATAATTAAACCTAAACACCTGCTTCACCACGCCCTTGACACATCTCATCTTTACCTGTCCCCACACTAATCCTATACCACACAAACTTATGAGCACAAAAAAATGTATCACTACCTGTGACCTCACAGCGTACCTCCCCAGTGGCCAACACTCCTTGCAGCAACACCCATCACCTGACAAGACCACTTCCTTCAGACTACCAGCTGATACAAACTCTGCACTTCCAACATCTGTGACCTCAATGCACAGAGCTCCAGTGGCTGAAACCCCCATTGCAACACCATCCACCACCTGTCAAGTTTATAATCTGTGCTCTAGCAGCTGGAACATCCACTGCCCACAGCATCCCTCATGGCATCATACTGCAAAAGGAAAAGGCACCTGTAAAAGCTCTGAAAGACAGAAACACACACATCATCACAGGTTAAAAAGAACCAAATCCTGTACCCTGTGAACTAAAGGTCATCACCTGAAACTAAAGCAGTACCCAGTTTCAACCATAAGGAATATGAACAAGACCATAACTGCAAGTGGGACCATAACCCACAAATAGGACAACCTGAACATATTGTTGTTACAAACCCAGCTTCCTAATACCATGCCTTTCTGCAAGATGTCGAGTGTGCATCTGGAATGCCAGTCGTTATTTTCAACCTCCCTCTTTAATGACCTAACACCCATTCCCAGAAAAAAATCAATTATGAAATGCTCACAATATGAGGTGAAAATCTGGACATTAAGCACAGTTGAGAGGCAAGCTTCACCACTATAATCCATAGAGACTTCTAACATAGACTGTACTTCAAACCTCTCATCCTTATAGTGCAGGATATGTGGACAAAGGTACCAGTCATGTGGCACAAAATCCCAGAGACAGGGACATGTTTGCTCTCCTAGGTTTAAACTTCCACAAACAGGAAATAATGGCAGGCACTTCAGTTTAGACTTCATACCCTTCAAAGAATTCATGCCACCATTATCTGATTTCCCCTCAATCCTCAACTGCTAAAAAAAAGGTTTTGTGTGACCCTGCATTTCAAGCTATTCTCATCCCAACACTAACCCTAATCAATGTTTGAAATAAACTTTTTTTTTTGCCATAATCTGACCCATTGTAAGATATTGTGTGAGCCCTTACCCCGGACACTCGCCACTTACCAACTATCAAATGCAGGCACCTTTCCCTTGCAGCTGACTCCAAGCACCACCATGCATATACAGAATACACCCCTACCTCTAGGGACAATTTTAAATATTGCTCTTACAAACAGAAAACTGATTGAGTAGCAGGTTATGCAGAGTCACAAATGCTCCTAAGGAAATTAAGTCTGAAACCAGACTTCTCAAGTGTACCTCAATACGAGGAATCTACCTCATTTGGGCCTTTAAACCTCCCATGGTAAACAGAAATGATTACGTTAATTTCTAAAAAAAAATGCCCCTGAAGATCAGAAGCATATACTAATAATGCATTTAAATATAACTTGTGTTTACTTCATTCAGTAAGAGAAAATGAACTGGCTAGTCAAGTCTTATTACTATGCCAGTGGAAGGGTTCTGACAACTCACTCCTCCTCTGATTTCCCACTTCATATCACTAAGGGTTAGGATAACATAACCATTGAATTGTGAAGAGTGCCCTTATGCTGTAGCATGTCAGAACCACCAGATACCTAAATTGTGATTGATAGTGTTAAATACAAGACATTCCCCTGGATTCATGAAGCTCCATGCAAGATTAAGGCTATTCTTGCACAAAGTGGTTCGTGTCCATTTAGTGTAGCATCGCACCTTGCATATGGATGATGGCAGGCTACTATCTAAACTAAACAGACATGAACCAGGAACAAGCACAAGGGCCATGTGTTAGCAGTCCTAGCACCTAAAACACACCCTCTTCACTCTGAAAGTGCTGTATGGCACTTTCTGACATGGATGAGTGTCAAACTATATAATATTAGATCCTGGCTCTAATATTATATAGTAAATGAGTGCCCACAGACACTGAAATGTAAATAGCAAACATTTCAGTGTCAGCAGACACTGAAAAAAATTACCACAAACACCTATAGAAGGCAGCAGCCTTCAAGTGCACACCCCCAAAAGTATGCACTCGTGCCCTACATGCATGGAAGCAGTAGGGCAAGAGGAAAGGAATAAAAAATAAAGAAATTTAATAATATTTTTTTTCATGAAATAAATTTGAAGTTTCTCAAAACTTGCATTTTATCTGTCTTTGGCCTAGCACTCTTGTGTGGGGTCATTTACTGCACTGTTATAACGTGTTGATACTTGTGAACCTCTGCTATCTCTGAAAAAAAAAAAACTAAAAAAATCTTGCTTTTTTTCCACTTTTCTGAGATTTAAAAAAGTTCAGTTAGAGGCTTGCTGTTCTTGAACTGTTTGTAAGTTTCTGTGAGGCCATTTTTTGCTTGGGCTAAAGGGAAGTCTCTCTGTTGATCAGTGGCAGTGAAAAACATTGAGCAGCCTGCCTGCCCCTGTGGGAGTGGTTACTGACTTGAAACTGTAGTTTTATTGGCCATTTTGGGTCAATTCCAAAACTCCTTCATCTTCCTCTCTTAAAACCCTCTTTTGCACGGTTTTGCGCATTTTTGAGCATAGCGCAACAGCGGGCAGCGCCGCCTAATTGGGTTTAAACTATTCCTGGCTCCACAAAGACTACTGCTTTATCTCTCAATTTAAACACCATATTCTCATTCTAAGGCCCTTCACTGGTCCAATTAAGTAATCCTACAAGTTAGCACTATTAAACCATAAGCACTACTTACTCTTATACTCTCTACGATTACCCTGTCCTCTATTGGTCCGTCTTAAATTCAGTTTCCCTATATTACTCTAGCATGTCCAAAGGTCAGTCAGTGGTTTCCTCTCCAGTCCAGCTGGTGAATCTGGGAATTTTGAGGCAATGTTACAACTGTCTCATGTACATGGACAACCCTCTCCTCCTCCAAACAGGTTCAAATATATGTGAGAGATGCAACTATTTAGCCAAACTGGAGGCTGAGCTCTCTCATCTCAAAACTGGTGTAACCAGTCAGGAGGAGAAGGTAACCTCACACAACACAATTCCAGTATCACATAGTCCCACCACATCAGTGAACCAAACACATAAATACACAAAAACATACTCGGAGGCTCTAAATAAAAATCTACCTAAGGAACAGAGACCTCCAAAGCAGACATCCAAGCAAACGCTACCTCAAAACAAAACACGCACAACACATAACCCACAAAGTCAGTGTGCCAAGCAGCCACAGCCCTTAAGGCTGAATAACACACCTGATACTCTTGTAATAGGTGACTCTATTGTCAGACACACTGACGTCCCACTCACCAGGCTGAATAAAGAGAAGGTCACAGTGAGCTGCCTGTCGGGTGCTAGGATCTGCCACATAACGCAAGCACTCAGGTCACTCCAAAGCAAATACAAATATGACTCAGTCATTGTACATGCTGGTGTGAATGACCTGAGATGTACCTCCCTGGACTACATAAAAAGAGACATAGAGGAGCTCTCTGATCATGTAGCCCAGGCTGGTATGACCCTGACCTTGAGCAGCATCTTACCCTCACCTAGAATGATGCCACAGTACAAAGACAAAATGATCGATTTTAACAATTGGCTAAAATTATGGTGTCATTCAAAGGGGATCCAGTGTCTGTCAGCCTGGGATGACATGCTCAACAAGCCACGTTGTTTTGCTAGGGACAGCTTGCACCTGTCACCACTGGGCTTTCGGATATTGGCAAAGGCTCTTGCCACCCCCATAGTGCCTTTTTTAGGCAAGGCTCAAAAGTCAAACCCGCCCCCATAGACAGCACAAGGAACAAGAAACTAAGGGTAATGCTGCTAAATGCCAGAAGTCTTAACCTCAAGATGCATGCACTCAAAGCTTTCCTCAGTATGGAGAACATCGATATCTGTGCAGTGACAGAAACCTGGTTCAAGGCTCCAAAGAGCACCCCAGCACTACCAGGCTATACCTCATATCATGCTTTTCGGCCCCAAAACTCGGACCGAACCACAAAAGGAGGGGGAGTTTCCATATTTATCAAGGATATCCACACCTCCAGGTTAGTGGCATTGCACAAAGTATCGGAGACCATCCATGTGAAACTAACAGTGAGCAAGACTGCTTTTCAGTTTATAGCATCCTACAGACTACGCTCTCAAAGTCAGGAATCCCACTCGGCTTTCCTGAAAACATTGGAGAACATGAAGATCTCTCCAAACACTATTATATTGGGCGACTTCAACTACCCAAACATTGACTGGGAGCACTACTCAAGCCCCAGCACCTTAGCCCAAAGGTTCCTGGAAATTATAAACTCAAATGCTATGGAACAACTAGTCACCACTCCCACAAGAGGGGACAACATACTAGACACACCAGAAGTATATCCCTCATTGGTAAGATCAGACCATAAATTAATTTCACTGGATGTCCACATCCCGACCCCACCCCCAGCCCAGAAAACCACAGTGAAAAACTTCTCAAAAGTGAACTTCTCACTTCTCAAAACCAAAGTGGAATCCTTCAAGGCCCCAGGGCCAGTGGAAACTACGGCCCAAACTGCAGAATCCTATATAAACGCATTCTACGGACATCTCCAGGAATGCATGGATCATGCTATCCCAAACAAAACCAAGACCCAATCATCCAAAGGCAGGCGTCCAGTCTGGTGGACCCCTGCCATAAATAAACTGTACAACAGAAGGAGGAAGCTACTACATGATAGAGCAAAATCCCTAATAGGGAAGGCATCTCTGATCAGTACTAGCAAAAAATTACGATCCCTCATAAAATCCTCCAAGGCCAGCTTTGAGAGAAAAATTGCACAGGACACCAAAGACAATCATAAGGCTTTTTTCAGTTATGTTAGAAACCTGGGATGCAACTCCCAGACTTGTTCTGAGTTGATTCTAAATGACAAAATATACACTGAACCCACAGACATTGCCAATATCCTGGCAGACAGGTTCAGTGCAAACTTCTCCACCCCCTCCGCCCCAAAAGAGCAAGTATCTATCCCGGCAGATGGCTGCCTCCCAAGCATCTCTGATGCTCAGGTGAAGGCTGCCCTCTCCAAAGCAAAAAACACTGCTTCCATGGGACCAGATGGCATCCCAGGTTGCGTCCTACATGAACTCCAAGAGGAACTAATCCCTCAAATAAAACAGCTATACAATCTCAGCCTCACTACAGGATATGTGCCCACAGAATGGCGTACAGCAACAGTGGTCCCACTCCACAAAGGTGGAGCCTCTATAGACCCTGGAAACTATTGCCCCATAAGCCTGACTAGCTTAGTCTGCAAGGCTATGGAGAGGATCATCATGGAGCTCATAAACAAAGACATTGGGGACCTACAGACACTAGATCCTACCCAGTTTGGCTTTGTCAAGGGCAGATCCTGCCTTTTGAACCTGGTTGACTTCTTTGAAACAGTCACCAAAGCCATAGATGAAGGGAAGGTAGTCCACACAGCCTATCTGGACCTTGCAAAGGCATTTGACACAATACCCCACTTGGGCATCATAGATAAGCTATCCAGCTTAAATATAAACCCCTATGTCACAAGATGGGTCGCAAACTGGCTCAAAGACAGAACCCACAGAGTGAGAGTTGCTGGAGCCATGTCCGACTCGAAACCAGTCATAAGTGGCATCCCACAGGGTTCTGTCCTGGGACCACTCTTGTTCGGTATATACTTTTCTGAGGTACAGGCAAACGTGGGAGGACTATGGCTCACCAAGTTCGCAGATGACTGCAAACTGGGCGCCATAATCAACTCTCCAGCTGACACAAACATCCTTCAAAAAGGTCTCACAGAGACAGATAACTGGTGCCAGCGCAATGGTTTAAAGCTAAATGTCAAAAAATGTATAGTCATACCCTTTGGCAAAAACAATGTGCCCACAAATGACCACATAGGCAGAAATCCATTAAGTACAGAGAAAGTTATTAGGGACCTGGGGACCCAAGTTGATAGCAATCTCTCCTTTGAAAACCACATTGCCAAAGTGGTTAGAAAGACCTTCTACACAGCCCACCTCATCACAAAGGGTTTCACATCTAGATCAAGAGAGGTAATCGCGCCCCTTTATTCATCCCTCATCAGGCCCATCATAGAATACAATGCCCCTTTTGGGATGTACCTTACCCGACACCTGCAGCAATTAGAAAGACCCCAAAAGTATCTCACTAAGAGGATCAAGGGTCTCAAACAGATGCCATATGCTGCTCAGTTAAAAAAACTCCAGTTCTACTCAGTTGCATACCGCCTACTTTGAGGTGATCTATGCCTGACATACAAAGCTATGTCAAATCCAGAATTAATGGACATGCTCCACCTCAGTAAATCTAAATCCCTTAGAGCCACACGCTCGAGGGACTTGAACCTCAGCACAGAAATAAATAGAACTTACTGGAGGGACAGGTTCATAACCCAGAGGCTCCCTTCGCTCTGGAATAGAATTCCAGTTCATGTGAGGAAGAGCACCTCACTGAATCTCTTCAAGATGAATCTCGATAGGTGGATGGGGGATCATAGGTTTGTCCCAGGGATTACTCCTGTGTCACTATTAGACAGAGGCACAGTAAACTAAACCTTAAAAAGGGCACAGTATACTCAAATCAAGGGGTGGCGTAAGCCATACAGAATTGGGCTAGACTTATAATTGCCCCAGGGCAGATAGCCTAGTATGAACCTATGAACCTATGAACCTAAGAGCCGCACAGCTTGTTTGCACGGCATGCCACTAAGCTTAGCCTGGCTGAAATCCTGAAAATGATAGACAAGTGCTACTGTGATAGTAAACATCATCAAGCTGCTGTAGCATAGTGGTACTGCCATGGTATAGCATGTAGAACATGCTTGGTTTGAATCCTCTCCTGGCAACTTATTTAATAAACTTTTAAGGAATGTGAATGATAGATGTCAATCATATGGCTCACATATAGCAAAGTAGGGGTGGGAATATGTAAAATATAAATGTAAAAACAATTTATAACTTTAATGAAAAAAATAGATTTAAGCAATGCTTTGCTAGTGTAAGCATTGCTTACCTACATTCAACTCTGCTTAGCTGGTGTAAGCATAGTTATGCAGATTTGTGCAGAGCTAAACATAGTGCAGCATATTAAAACTGGCCAACACCCTTATTTAAACTGCACAGGTGGGAATACAGCCATAACCATTTGGTATCACACACAGCCGGATCAAAATGGCTGGTGTCAGAGAAGGTGTGTGCTTCCGAGTGCAACGTTGGGACATCCAGGAGTCCAGGGCCATGGTTAGGCTCCTAGTTAAAAACCATGATGGCAGGCTGCTGTAGGGCCAGTATCAGGGCTCGAAGTACAAAGCGGATGCCTGGGACCAGCTTGCATGTGATCTCACCAGTGCTGCTGGCATACCCCAGACCGGTGAGCAGGTACGTCATCACCATAATGACCTGAAGTGGAGGAGGGGTGCACTCTTGGACCAGTGGATCCAAGAAACCCGAACAGAGGATGTCCCACCTGTCTGTAAGTATGCAGTCTTATGTATCTCTAACTAAGTATGGAAATAGTTCAACTTGTGACTGTTCAGGTGTGATTAATGTGTGATTTCTCCCCATACAGCTGCTGCGGAAAGATCCCAGAATGTGCAGGCTCATGCACAGCGACTGGCCCGGCTGTGTCAGCAGTATGGTGAGTACAGAATACCCCATACTATTAGCAGTGAGAAATCAAAATTATAGTAATGGTAGTACTGCTTGCATATATAATTGTAATGCTGGCAGCCTGACACAGGCATTTATTCATGACTTTTACAGCACAATGGAGTATTCCCAGCTGCTGTGTAAGACAGATATCAGTAGCAAACAAGGTACAATATGCAGGAGAGGAATATTAGAATATGTATGAGTGTGTCTAAGTGAACCTGCCAAGAAAGTGCCATGTCAGGGCTACTGTAACAATTAGAAATGAAAAGTATTCCCCTGTACAGATCATGCAGAAATAGTAATTGTGGAGTTCTGAGTCGTACACAGATATGTATGTCAAAACTAATAAAGGTGAACTCAAACACTGGTGGGTGTCATCTCACTTGTACCTGATAGCTAGAAATGTGTATGTCCTGCAAAATGCATTAACTGAGGTGAACTGCTTGTCTGCATACTTTAGAATGGGCATGTCAAATAACTGGAAAAAAGCAACAGTACATATTCCCATCAGAATTTGTTTTACTTGTTTGTCTGCCAGCATTGTCCTGTGTTAACCTTTCAATTTCAGCCATATGTAGCTGTGACTGTACTGAGAGATGTATAAGGCTAACAGGTGGAGACCTAAAACCTACACTGTGTACTCAGGAATCTAAATTGCAGTATGTAGTTGTAAAACAGTCAAATGTGCAATCCAGCTAATGTGCACATGTTTCACAAACAGTGACACTAAAATCTGTTGTGTATACATAAAATGTACTGAAAATGGGAAACAAATAATGCAACGTGTGATAATAAACGTACTGTGCACAAAAAATATGTACTAAACAGAAATGTCACAAGTAAAATGCAACACCTCCTCAAGAGCTCAGTCTGATAAGGACTAGGCCTGCAGTTCAATATTGCACACACAGCACAGTTCAAATCCAGGGACCGCCACTAACATCTCAATCTGGTTCTACAGTTTTAAACTGCAATTTGAATAGAAAAAATAATGTACTGCAACACGTGCATTTTCATACATGACACAGAGGTAAAGCAAACTGAATAGAAATACTAGTATGATGTGTATAACTATGAAAGGTGTACAATTGCTGTGTTGATCAGCCTCAGTCCTACAATAGATGCAAGCTAGACATCCACACTCTACAGTCTGGCCCAGACAAGCCACTCAAGTGTCACGCTGTCACAGATAGTTTCCCCAGTTGACAAGAAACGTGCACACAGAGAATGTCCCAGTAGATGTATGTGAAAGACACAACACACACTACAGGGCCTGCAACTAATATGTGAATCTAAAATATGTGTAGAAACAGCAATGTAATGTGCACACAGTTCATCTGGACAGGCCCACAGGTGAAGAAATTGGTATAGAAACAGGTCTGATGTGTATAACTAAAATAAGCTGTTGTTGAGCTGTAGCAGCCCCATGGCCCAGGTAGAGTGTAAGTGTGGTCAGAATGTAGAGTAGTGAATAGTAGTGTACTAAAAAATATACTTGTTAGCAGTTGTAAATTGTATCTCTTCCCTTCCCCCATCACTCAACTGATCCAACCATCACACTGAAACCAACATGGGAATGTTCCTAAACAAACCTCTACTGTTGGGACCATTGTTCCATTTGGTTTATCATTGTTTAAACTGTGTGCATATTAATATCCCCTGTTGAATAATCATCTTATTGCCTGCCTGACATTCCACTAACTGGCATGCTGTTGCAACCCTGAATGCCATTCCATATATACACGGGTTCTGTTTGTGATGGCACTGTTATAATTGTACTGTTTTGGGTTAATGGGAATATCCATGCATGCTATTTTAACTAAAGTTGTAATGTGTTGTGCATGACTAACCAATATTCATTGTTAATTTCCACACAATACCACATATGGGAAGGCAGATCCCAGCAGATCCACCTCTCCCACCCTCCTGGCTGAAGCACCGGGTCCCAGCACATCTGGGACCCAACTCAGACCTCCCTCATCTGCTGGTCCTGCACCACCCTCTGGTGGAACCTCTGCAGAGGATGGTGCTTACCCCCCTGCAAGTGTGCCAGTGAGGACATTGTCACCCAGGACAAGGTCTGTGGCATGGTGCGCAGTGTCCTCCAAACAGAGCTGGATGACCACCTGTGCAAGGTGGAGGGCAGGCTGTCACAGCTAGAGGGGCAGGTGGCACCTCCAGCTCAGCCCCCAGCACAGCTACCTTTGGGGCTGTAAAGCAATAGTGGTGACTGCCATCAGGTGGGGACATCAGTGCCACTACTACCATCTGGGGGGACTCATGAGCCTCAGATTCCAAACCACTCTCCCCATCAAGGTGTCTACCCCCATGTGTCATACACCGCCCCTGTCTGCTGTCTTGTCTGTCTGCAAATGCAACCTCTCCTATCAAACTTCCCTCACCACACTTACCAATAATCCTTCCTTAACACCCCATTCTCACCTTAAAAAAAGGGCATCTGTCCCATAAAAAAAAAAAAAACATGCCCCATGCATAGCTCTGCATTTTGCCCAGAGACATGTACCCAGCGCACAATCTAACCCTACCAATCATCAGTATTGTATGATGCCCACACTGTAGGGTGTGAGGCTCCAAATTCTAAATTGCTCACATTGAACTCTATTGCTGCCAAAGAAATGCAGAGCTATGGTCCTTTCCTACACCCATCTCCTGCACATCCCTACTTGTTTCTCCTCTTGTTTGTCCACCTGCTTGCCCAAATGTCACCACTTTTTTATCTCCCTTTTTTTCTTTTCTTTATTTTGAAATTAGCGTGGGGTTAAGTGGCCGTAAGCAGGCATAAGCAAAGATAAGCTTACATAAGCATCACTTAGCTCTGCACAAACCCACTTACAACTGCTTTAAAGTGCCTTAATCACTCTGTCTCCAACAGCTCCTGTTTTGCCCAGCAACAAAATAAGCAGCCTTTGCAAGTCTCAAAGCCAGGACCCTGCACATTATAGCCAAAGTGATTTACCACTAAGCCATTTCAGATATAAATAATTCTGATGTTTTTTCAAACATATCATCCAGCAAAGTCATTCTACAGTAGGGGCAATGTATTTATATATGTAGATGTATGTATGTGTGCGTATATATATATATATATATATATATATATATATATATATATATATATATATATATATATATATATTTAAATTAGCAACTATTCCATGGAGTTACCATGCCACACAAGCAATAGCCAAAAACAGCAGCAAAAAACAGTCCATTAAGAACAGCAGCAAAAAGCAGCAGCAGGTGTCAATTCACACAAAAAACAGTGCTGGTATAATATAAAAACTCAGGTTTATTGTATACAAACGGTAAGCACTTTCACTTAGGAGCTTCTTCAGACCAAAAGATTCAAATGAGCAGAGAACCACATTAAATACAAAAAGAACCCACCCCAATCAATTATGTAAATCAACAAAATTAAAGCTACAACCTAACATAACTACAACTATACCATCCTAACTAGTAAAAGTCTAACTAATAAATAAAAATACTTAAATATACAAATATATATATATATATATATATATATATATATATATATATATATATATATATATATATATATAAACATGAACATGGCTCTAAAAATATATCTACATGATGCCAATACATAAAAACAATAAAAAGATGGAGTATTATTTATGTAACCTCCTTCTATTCAGGGCGGGTTTAATGGAAACCCTCTCATTTAACCCTCTACCTCTATCTGCCTGTAAAATGATGATCCAATTCATCTCTCTGTACTCAGTGTAGCTTCTAATATCACCCCCCTAGGACTGAAATCCACAGCCTCAATTACCCTAAACCTAAATGTATGTTGAATTCCTTGTTCTATCACATGTTTAGATAGTGCATTATTGGATGTTTTTTTCCTAATATTATATAGATGTTCCCTCATTCTGTATCGTAGAGGTCTATTAGTTTTTCCTACATAGAAAGCCCTACATAAATCACACATCACTAAATAAACAACATGGGGATTCATACAATTATGGGTCCCTCTAAACCTAAACTCCTTATTCAGGTCTGGGTGGCAAAATACCACATCAGTGTCAATATAGGGACAGAAATTACATGCACCACATGGTTCCGTATACCCATAGTCTATCCATACTGAACAACTTTTCCTATTACATAGAAACCTCTTTAGGTTCTTATGGTTCCGAAAACGAAATCTAGGAGCTTCACCCACTATATCACCAATATCATCATGTACTAGCAAAATGGGCCAATATTGTTGGAATAACTTTGTGACATATCCAGTGTCACTAGAATAATAAAGGGGAATCTTAGTAACTCTAGTAGTATTAATATGTCCCTCTTCACTAAAACATAAAGGTCCAAAATAAGGTTTAGCGCTAGTCTCCCTTAACACTGTCATATCTTCCCATAGTTTTCTCTAATTCCTTTCATGTGTATCCTCTATCCATAAGGTTTTTTTCAAGACTAAGCAATTCTGCATGGAATCCTGACTGTAGGATTCATCCTGGAGGCCCTCATACCTTGTCCTCTCACTAAGTTCTTAAAAATATAACTGGGATGCATACTTGATCTAAAAAGGAATGCGTTCCTATGGCAAGTTTTATGGAAGAAGCCTGTATTAATCATCCCTCCATCAAGTTTTTCTACGTATACATCTAAAATATTC
This sequence comes from Protopterus annectens, assembly GCF_019279795.1. Lineage (NCBI taxonomy): Eukaryota > Metazoa > Chordata > Ceratodontiformes > Protopteridae > Protopterus > Protopterus annectens. The sequence continues at coordinate 575,412,217 of NC_056731.1, read as the reverse complement.
TATACCATTATATGAAAATTTATAGGTAAATTTCAAACATTCCAATAAAGCATTCATGACTTCAAAAAAACTATTAAATTGAACTTGAGGTCCTCTCCACAAAATAAACAAATCGTCCACAAAACGCCTATAAAATAAAACATGTTCTTTAAACCCTATCAAGGGGAACAACAGATCTTCTTTCCATTGAGCAAGGAACATATTGGCATAGCTATTGGCACATGAAGTGCCCATAGCTACGCCATGTTTCTGTAAGTATACTTGTTCTCCAAACATGAACAAATTGTTATTAAGTATAATTTCTAGAAAGAAACATATCAAATCAACCTGTGTTGTTGAAAGTTGACTATGTGTATGCAAGTACTTCTGAATAAACTGAATACCAAGTTAATTCGGTATCATAGTAAACAATGATTGCACATCTAGTGTAACAAAAGCCACATTGTCAAGTTCTCTTATTCCTTTCAGACTATCATATAAATCTACTAAAAATTGTTTAGAGTCTCTCAGTACAATTGATCACAAGACGTAAATGTTTCTCTATGTATAAGGAAAGGGGTTTGTAATCCAACCCCCTCCTGCAACAATAGGTCTCATGGGTGGACATTCAGAATGTTTGTGTATTTTCGGGAAGCCTTGAATAATAGGAATTAGTGGAAATTCAACATTCAAGAATTTATACATCTCATCAGAGATCACACCAGCTACCTTAATATCTACCAAATCATTCTTTACAGTATAAATAATCTCATGTACCTCATTAAGCAAGAGCTGATTATAGAAGGTGGTATCACTCAACATAGTTTGCATGGAACCCTCATAGAAAATCTTATCCATGATGACAATCAAACCTCCCTTGTCAGCAGGACGTATAACAAGAGAACTATGTTAATTTCCACACCATACCACATATGGGAAGGCAGATCCCTGTGGATCCACCTCTCCCACCCCACCTGGCCGAAGCACCAGGTCCCAGCACATCTGGGACCCAACCCAGACCTCCCTCACCTGCTGGTCCTGCACCACCCTCTGGTGGA